>NC_060169.1:8106062-8109318 GCF_021292245.1 Micropterus dolomieu | reverse complement strand
CTGCAGTCTACTTACATCTGAAGGACAGAGGACACTCGTTTGAGGACCACCAGGTGCACATTTTAGACAGAGAAGATGGATGGTTTGAAAGAGGTGTCAAGGAAGCCATCTACACCAGGGTCGAGAAGCCGTCATTGAACAGAGGAGGGGGTCTACGCCACCACTTATCCCCCACTTACAATGCTGTCCTTTCATCACTTCCCAGGAAACTCAACAAACGTAACCTATTGGCCTCAGGTGAAGATACCAACGATGGTCGTTCAGTCTTGGCCACCGGTAGTCCTAACGACTGTAACGACTGTCGTTACAGCAACCAGGAACACTAAGGAACCAGCGGTATCAACGATCCTGGCAAACGACCCCACTGAGGTTAAATAGCTGAGTTTCCCTGCCAGTCAGTCAGAACTGAAGAAGTCCTTCGGATGAGGGACGAAACGTCTTCCAGTATCTTCAACCAAGTCCAGTAGCCCTTGACTTTAACCTTCGTTGGTAACTATGACCTGGATGACAAAGAATCTTCACAGACATCAAGGCTTTTAGAGATACTTTTGTAACCCTTTCCAGCTTCATGTAAGTCAACAATTCTTCTTCTGAGAGCATTTTTGTTTTTGTTTAAGGCATGGTTCACATCAGGCAATGGTTCATGAGAATAGCAAAAATTCTAATTGGTGTGTTTTTTATTGGGCAGGGCAGCTCTAACCAACACCTGCAATCTTGTCTCATTGATTGGACTCCAGGGGCCTTTCCGGAACTAGACCCTCGCCATTTACACCCCAACACAGAGTGAACTCACCCTCACAGCCAAATCGAGCTCCCTAACCCACATAGGGTATAAATACAGCGGCCATCTTTTGGACGAACTCCCCTCTCCACAGCGTAAATACGATCAGACGTTGTATTAAGATTCAGGATTGATGTTGAGGAAAAGTGTTTTTTACAATAACAAAAATGAAAGCATTTGTCATTAATTTTGTGTTTGTTAATGAACCAAATTATTTTGGTTAGATTTAGAATATTTAAAAAAAAAAAAAAAATAATAAATATTATATTCTTTTATGAAAAGACTGATATTCATTGTAAAAGAAAAGCCTATTTGACCTCTTTATCTTATTTAAAAAATATGCGGCCTACATTGACAAATACAACATTTCAAAATAAATCAAACATTATATTGAAGCATTAGTCTCTCAAAAATTTAAAACAGTTAAAATGTATCTATTCTTCTTCTATTCTGTTCTCTTATTCTGTCGTTTAATGTAGGCTATTTAGTTTTGGCTGAAGATTTTCATATGAGATGAATACAATTCAATAAAAACAACAGTTGTATTGTCCATCAGACAAGACATTTTTTATTGAACACGATGTTAACAAGTGAATGGAGATATGAAATGTTAGTGTAGTTTCCTTATTTAAAAAACCTACCAGAGAGGAAAAATGACATGCAACAAGCTCCAAAGTCCCTGGACTCCTCATATAAGCAAATTAAAAATAAAGCCCTATTTCAGGAAAAATATATTATATTGCGTAACCCTTTGTCTGCGTCTTATCCTTTAGCATCTTCCCACTACTGGTGATATAAGCAACAGTAATAAAGATCACTCAGTGTGAGCAGTACAGCAGCATGTAATGTGCTCTCACTTTATTAGCTACTGTGAAAAAGCTCAAAATATACAATTCAATTTTTAAATGTCCCAAACAGACAAATGTAGTGCTCCATAATCTGACAGATCTTTCAGCAGCATGTTCAGTAAACAAAGATGTTTTTAAGTAATATGCTGATAGTTGTCAAAATAACTCCTGCTGCCATGGCTGAGGGGTGTTCTGGAGCTGCAAGAGAAGAGAGGAGAAGTTAAGGAGTTAATTCTTCAGCTTTTTATGAGTCAGTGCTCAGTATTTTCCTCCAAAAAAAAATAAAAGATACACTTCACCTATACTTTACAAACTTGAACTCACCTTGCAATTAACAATGTGTAATTCACAGGTTAGTGGATTGATATTTAATTTCATGAATTGTCAAAAAACAGCAACAAAGAGATAAAGTCTTGTTTAGGAGATATCATCTTACCATGTGAGGTACTCTGGGCAGGTTTGGTAGTAGTTAGTGAAGTAGTGGTTGTAGTAGTGGTTGTAATAGCGGTAGGAGTAGTGGTTGGAGTAATGGTCGGAGTAGTGCTGACTGTTGTTGTTAATGGTGCAGGAGTGGTATACACAAGGCTAATGGGTCCTGAGCGGACAGTGTAGCTGCTAGTAAACAAACTGCTGACCACGTTGGTCTGATTAAGGGTTGTGGTGCATAGATCAGGGCACTTCACAGAGGGTATGGTGGCAATGCACAGACTGACTGTGCACTGGACATACATCTACAAAGCACAAAATAAATAGATAGAAGTTAGCGATGTAGAAAGACAGCTCAAAAACATTTCATAACTTTACAACAGCGATTCCCAAAGTGTGGTGCGCGCAGCCCTGGGGGTGCGTGAGCTGCCTCTAGGGGGTGTTTGATAAGAAAAATGCAATGGTGGTGTAGTAGTGTAATAACTGTAACAATTATCTTCTGTAGAACTTTTCATGAAATAAAAAACTTGAATTGAAAACTTTCCGTTGTAAATTTAATTTAAAATAAAAAATGTTATTATTATTATAAATTATTATTATAGCTCACAAGGAATGGCTACTCGCACACCTCTTTCCCTCTCCGTCTCCCTCTCTCTCTCTCTCTCCCCTCCCTCTCCCTCAGACTGTGCCACCCGCGCTGTACTTACAAATCCTCATATGGATCCTTTTTCAGTCCATGTTACAGTGCCTTGCGAAAGTATTCGGCCCCCTTGAACTTTTCGACCTTTTGCCACATTTCAGGCTTCAAACATAAAGATATAAAAAATTTTTGTGAAGAATCAACAACAAGTGGGACACAATTATGAAGTGGAACGAAATTTATTGGATATTTCAAACCTTTTTAACAAATAAAAAACTGAAAAATTGGGCGTGCAAAATTATTCAGCCCCTTTACTTTCAGTGCAGCAAACTCTCTCCAGAAGTTCAGTGAGGATCTCTGAATGATCCAATGTTGACCTAAATGACTAATATAGATAGATATGATAAATAGAATCCACCTGTGTGAAATCAAGTCTCCGTATAAATGCACCTGCTCTGTGATAGTCTCAGAGGTCTGTTTAAAGCGCAGAGAGCATCATGAAGAACAAGGAACACACCAGGCAGGTCCGAGATACTGTTGTGGAGAAGTTTAAAGCCGGAT
>NC_060169.1:8044433-8105962 GCF_021292245.1 Micropterus dolomieu | reverse complement strand
TAACCTCAAACTATTACATGAAACAAGTCAATTGCCACTAACCCTTGGTTCAGAAAGGGCATAGTTTCAGCGAAGTCCGATGTATTAGAGGTTATGCAATTGCTCACAATCATCTGTGCTCCACCAATGCTGCAGTTGGACAACACGTAGATGTCCAGTTGGTTGATTTTGGACCCGATGGCATAGCTGGTTGTGGCTAAAGTGGAGCTGTGGGTGTTGGGGGAGCTGGTAGTGCTGGGGGAGCTGGTGGAGGTCCTGTTAATTGAGCTGGTGGAGGTGCTATTAATGGAGCTAGTAGAGGTGGTGTTGATCTTTGATGGTAATCCAGCTCCCCGACGCAATCGTTGTGGCAAGAGGCGGAGAGAACGTGTGGATTGTGTCGCAGGCCCCTGTCCTGGGAGGTAAATTTCTATCCAATACCTAACCACACCGAAGATCTCTACCTCTTTGGGCATGCTGACATTGTATAGCGGTCCCTTGGCCTGGACTCCAGGGATACGGCAGGCCAGAGGGAGGATGAGGGAAGGCAGGCGGCTGACTTTAGTGTATGGACGCACACTTTGCAAAGTGTTGGTGTAAACCAGCTCTGAACCTGATTGCTGGAAAAAAGGAAAGCATGGGGAAGAGTGAAGTCGTAATTCCCATTCAGCTGAATAATCGTCATTGCAAAGTATTTTTGAATTTAATAAGTAACTTAACACCAGAATGAAAAGCTGAGCCTTGTCGGGTTGAAAATGTCAACAGTTTTCTGCAGCACACATGTACAAGTAGAAACCACTTATTCAATAATTTACATGAAAAAAATAGCCCGTAATTAGAAGGATCTTTTTCATTATGATTATCTATAGTATATGAACATGTGAAATGTGTCCTCTGTTAAATCCTTTTCAGTGCACTGGAAGCAAGATTTATAGAGATTTTATGATTGGATTTTGTTTACATCCATATCTTATGAGTTGCTTAGTCAATAGACTGAAAAATAATCAGAAACTATTTTGAGAATTGAAACACTCCCTGGTTCTTCAAATGGTCTCAAATATGATTCTCTGCTTTTTTTTGCCTCTCATGACAGTGAAGTGAAGTAAGGCAAAACAAGCAAGATGAAGACATATCGTGGTCTCTGAGGAACATCTTTTTGATCATTTCATTGAGTGAAAAATAAATCAAGAAAATATTCTGCAGATTAATCGATAATGAAAAGTTAGTTTATTGCAGCCCCTTGTCTCATGTACGTCTATAAATTTTGGGACTTTTTAAACATTGTCCCTGAGAGAAACGGATATGAACACCAGCAAACATTATAGGGTTAGGCTTAGGGGTTAGGGTTATCCAAGTTAGCACTTTAACACCCTAGTCATTGTTTTATTTGAAACCCCAGTGTGCTAGAGCACAGCCAAAACAATCAAAAGTAGAAATTTCCCACAATTTCTGCACTGCAATATATAAAAAAGTATAGCTTAAGCTTTTTCAAAAATTGGTAGGTACAGGAGGTGTAGTCCAGGAGGGGTGAGAAATATTTTAAGACAGATAGAAATGAAAAGAAAGGTAGAGCATGTTACCACAGTCTTGGTGCCGCAGCCATTCAAGGGGATGTGTGCAGTCAAGTGTGTGCTGTTGTAGGTGACGGGACAGGTGGGGCTGTTGAGCTGCAGCTCGGCAAGGTTGATGTTGGTCAGGGAGCTGACAGGGAGCACCAGAGTCATCTTTGCATTATCACACTTCAGCTCTGCAGGCAGACAGCATCAGATTCTTAATTTAAAAATACATTCTTACACACAGACATAATTAATACAAATAAAAAATATGAGTCACATGCATCCCTTGAGTGTAACAAAGTGTAATATTTAATTAACCTGTTCCAGCAGGTAATGTTGTCATCTCCTCTGAAAAGAAAAAAAAGTCATATTTCAATAGTTAATAGTCAGTATTTTCTGCAAAACCCAGCTGTGTGGTTAGAAATGATGTATTGTGAACTACGGTAAAGCATCACTGGCATTCTTATGACATTTCTAGGCAGCTGACGGTCTTACTTTGGAACAGCCACACACATCTGGCCTCTGACTGCAAACTGGAAAGACAAAGTGCAAACCTAAATAAATATTCTGTTCAAGATATGGACATTTGACTGGAAGTGTAAGCAATTGTGTATGTGATTAATTTAGTGTAATGCACTTAAACTGTAGTCATGGGCATAGCACAAAATTCTAGACCCTGTACATAGGCACCCTCAATGGGCCCAACGTTCTGACACAACCAATAAAATCTGGTATCTGAGGCTGTCACAGGACTGTAAAAAGCACGGTCAATCATTTCATTTGGTCTGCAGGCAACCAGCCTATAGTTACATGTTTTTACAATTACATTATGTGTTACATTAAACATATGTATTATGTAAACAAATAAGTATTCTTATTCAGATCACATTAAGAAAGTCAGAAATCCAAGCCCTTTTAAAAGTGTCTTTTCATACTTTTTTCTCTTTCACTTTTTTCTTTTGTACCTTAATACCATAAACACAATGTATAACTGACATTCACAGAACATAATCAGAATATGTTACTCAGTTCAGTTTAGTACACCTTTTATTAAAGGTTTGATGAGGTACTGTAACGTATAATAAAAGCATATTTTCTATAACATTATCCTCCCTGTCACCCGTGCTAATGGAGATTGGAGTGTGAATTGCATCACTTTGTCTGGCAGCATCAATGCCATTCAGTTCACAAAACAACCTACCTCTTGGAATTTGCAGCAAAGCAGATTGGTAATAGGCGGGTCAGTTGGTTTTCAGTACGGATCCAGGCCATGGTCATCATTGCCTGGGAGGCGATTGAGGTAAAACCAACCCTGTAGAGTTCTGGGGGCCCAACCACTGCTACTTCTAAAACACTGCAAATATAATAATAATAACAACAACAACAACAACAACAACAACAACAACAACAACAACAATAATAATAATAATAAATAACAATAATAATTTATATTTAATACATTGTATTTATAGAGCACTTTCACTACATAGGTTAAAATACATAGGCATATGGTGAGAAACCTTTTACTGTATATGTAACAGTTTACTTAAAGACCCTGTACACCTGTGGAAAAACCCATACATGTGATTTTAATTATTGTGCTTGAAAATACCTCACCTGCATCTGAAATCACTCCCTTGTTCACTCATTCACACACTTCATACACAATTGATACTCAACAATTTGCTCTGCAGTAATTGTCATTTTGCATCACAATGGACAGGTGTAGAGTCACACAACAGTAATTGTAACATCTATAAAATGTGGCAGATTGTAATTTTTTAGGGCATTATATATATAAAATTTGATACACTCAAAATTGGAACACTCAAATGAAGTGGCGTACCTCTCCAGCTGTGACATAAAGTTGACGGTGAATTGCACTTCCTGGTATGGCAGGACAAACAGCGTGGAGCCCATCTTGGGGGTCTCACCTGTTGTCACAGGTTCACCCGTGCAGATGGAATTTGACTCCTCCACTGGAAGGAAGCAGAATAAGTGTTGGTACCTCTCTTATGTCATGTGTTCCACTGCACCATACACACAGATTTGGTGTTGCGGCTAGTGTGATCCCGTCGCAAAATGTTCTCTAGTTATCCGTTTTCTGTAAGTCTATATGCTTATGACATATAGCCAACATTAACGTGACTATTATCTGATTGACAGACTCACCAGTAAGAGAGAGTTGCACAGGGACAGAGCTGAGGGGTTTGTTTTCTGTGACGTGCCTTATCATGGGCACAGGAATCAGGTCCTCTGCCATCAGGTAGATGAAATACTGTCCTGCTGGTGCTTCTCCAGTGAATGTCAACATGCATTTCCCCTGGTGAAAAAGAGCATAGCCATAGAGAAATAATTTTAATAAACAAGGATCACAGCAAGATCTGTCAGTTGTTCAAAGTAATTGGGCCATTGTTTCTGGACAATGCTGAGTTTTTGAAATGTTCTTTGCCATAGCACCCATAAGTCCACAGTTTTGAGAGTAATTAGCAACACTAAAAAAATGAAATAGAGATTCTGCCTATATAGGTTACTATGAAAATCTACACTATTTATAATTAATTAATTAATTAATTAATCTAAGATCTATATAATTAGCAACATAAATATACAGACTAAATAAATTACAGACTAGATCTATATATTATATTTTTTAAAGGTCAGACTTATGTTGTTTATTTTATTATGCATTAATGTATTTATATTCTTGAGGAAGAATATATATATATATATTCTTTCTTTGCATGAGAGAAAACAATTTCTAAGAACTTCAAAAAATGTTTGCTTATGACACCTAGAACATGCCATAAAGTAACAACAGTGATCTTTGAAAAAGTTTTAAAAGAAGTCTAATTGAAAAGAAAGTTTATTTAATCTGCCCAGATTTTTTTTATATATTTGCCAAAACTCACAGTTATTAATACGATTTTAAAATAATTGTGTTTGAGTGAGCTGCTTAATGCTGAGGTTAGACTCACCTCATCCAGCTTTATAAAAGAGTGCTGAGTGCAGGTCAGACACTCTCCCTGCTTGTGGCTGGCAAAGCGACATCGCACCTTGTCACCATCCAGATCTTTCACTGACAGATAGAAGTTGCGAGGGCAGTTCACAAGGGCCCTAATCCCATTAGACACCAAGAGTCAGCAGCATGCAGGAACAGAGAGATAATCAGCATCTCAAATCATAAATGCATGTCATAACAAAGGAGAAAAGTGAAAGGGTAAAATCTATACATCTGAAAACAAGGCTATCTATTTCTTGGCGGGACCAGTAACTTCCTGGAGTCTGGTCAAGAAATAGTACATAACCCCCACCTAAATGACAAATTTTTGTTTGTACACTTGGATGACTGTACATATTTTGTATGGATTAAACAAACTAGATAGGTGTTAATTAGTGAACTTTAAAGGTTCAGATTTACTGTTAAACAGAGGCTTGCTAGGCTAGCTGTTTCAGCATTTTTGTCTTTATGCTAGGCTAAGTTAGCCGGCTGCTAATGGTAAGCTTCATATTTACTTTACAGTCACGAGATTAGTATTAATCATAGTTTCTGTAGTCTCTTGGCAAGAAAGCGAGTAAACTATTTCCCCAAATGTCAAACTATTAATTTAACGTTAAGTGTTGGCAGAAGTTAACTCTCCCATGACATTTAATTAAAGTTAAGCTTTATACTGGAATTAGCTATGTTTAATTAGGGATATGACTTTTTGCCATGGCTGACTTTTTAAAATCTATTTAATGTTGGAGCTTTATAGTATCCTTGACTTGTTCAAACCTGTTTAACTTATATTTCTCTCTTTAAAGCCCTCATTTTATTTCAGTTTCAAAAGTTTTGTGTTTTTAAGGACAATTTAAATAAATTCATTGTGTGTGCAAGTGTACAATACCTTAGGGGAGGAGGGAGAGCAACAAAAGCAGGTTGGTTGAGTCTCCCGCTGTTTGCTCGAACTATTGGTCCTGCTTTTATTGATACATACATTTCTGTGGACCTAAACATTTGAGGAAAAAAAGTGTGTTAGAGAAACTGAAACCTGTTTTCGTGATCTTCCTTGAGGTAGCCTGATTCAAATCATCACATCAAATGCCCCATTAAATAAGAAAATAGCCTAGATCAATGAAACAGGACAAATATTAAGTACAACAGAGTAATAAAGAAACTTGGAGGACTTGTTGAACATGCAGCTCTTGTAACACACCCAGTGCATTATACCTAAGGGCAGGATTAGGCTACTACAGGAATGTGAAAAGAAATAAAAGCACTAAGCACTAAAGCACGCAAAAACTGTCATGAGAAACTAATCAGTGTGAGTGACTACAAAAAAAGAAGGCAAAAGTATTTTTGTCATTACACACATTCCCTACTTACAAATGTGTCATACCGACTGAAGATTTTAATAAATGTTTGTTGTTTATTTTAATATGTATTAATTACGTATTTACATATTCGAGGGACAATTAAAATGATCTAGTTCTAGTTATCTTTAATGCCAAGTTTATATCATGCCAAATAAAGTCATACTACCTCACCTGAGTAAAGAACAACATTAAGACTACAATTTCCACAAGCTCACATAAATTATATTTAGGCAAATTGGAAGGACAAATGGTGAAAGAACAAAGACTTTCTCTTTGTAAACACTGTTTACCTGAATTTGCTTGCATGCCTGACCCCAAAACATTTATTTTGCAAAAATTAAAGATGAAAAGCCATTTTTGTTTAGCATATAAGTTACTATGAGAGAAACGCATCCATGTAAAAAGCATGATGAGTTTTATATGTTTGACGTCAAAGGTCCAGACAGTGACCCAGAAGAGGGCTCATACCCTAACTTGATGGTGCCAGTGAAATTACTGGGGACAGTTTTCTGCCACTGGCGAACACACCAGCCAGGACTGGGTTTGGTGCCAGAAAAAGGTTGCGAGGTAGCGTAGACTCGACAGTTCTCCCCTACAGCACACAGTCCAGACAAATTTGGACATGGATTGGGAGCAATGGCACTGAAATAAGCTTCCACCTGAAAGAAGCAGAGAGACAAAATTACACTTTTATGTTGAATGACTGATTTTACGTCTGAGTTCAGTGACATCAGCTAAGGATCAAGTACCCTTTGGATGAGCTCAGTCTTTGCTAACTCACTAAAATAAAGACAGTCAGTATTATGTAGTTCATGAAGTATTAGAATACTGAAGAAAAACACATCATCTTTTATTAATCCACTAAATTAAGTATAGTCATTCATTAAAATAGCCATATATTTAAATTAAGTAAGGGTGGCATATGTAATTATTATTTCGCACATAGTTTATACAGGGATATTAATGGGCTTATTATGGTCATTAAACAATGAAATAATAAATTACAATAAATCCTACTCGATTTCACAATGAATTATACTTTTATTATACTTTTTCTATTAGAAAGGCAAAGTCTCTTAATATATGCCTAAACTCTGAAATGGTCATTTATACCTCTGTTAATGAATCCCTGAACACCAGGTTTTAGTTAAAGAAGAAATTAATAATAAGGTTATTTTAAGGAATATAGGGTTTGTAGAAAAGAAATTACTGTAGACATTGGAAATCCCTGTAAATGTTTGGAAGGGATTGAACTACAGATTTATAGATGCAAATAACATAATGCTGAAGTTATGAAATGATAACTTTGATAAACAGCAGGAAATTATTTGTATTAGTTCACTGTCATTTCAGATGGCACAAAACCTTAAAAAATAATAGAAATGTGTGATAAGGGCCAAAGCCAAAGACTTTGGAATTGAACACCCAAATGTTTTGGGGTGGGAAAATGTTGCCCACCGTATTCCCTCCATTGCTATCCAGTGGCACAACACTGACGGTCAGTCCCAGAGAAGAGGCTTGGCAGGCCGGGCCTAACAGAAACAGAGTCAGGCCTTGCAACAGGATGTTCAGTTTGAATTTTTCCAGCATCTCAGCTCCTCAGTCAGGCAATAAGTCTGAACCTTTGGGGAAATGCAGTGACAGAAAGGTTAAGCAGCCAGGACTCATTCTATCAAGTTAAAGATGCTATTTTCACTATATAGTAAGCTGGACATTTTGTTGTTCATAAACTACAACAAAGCTTGATTTGGGGTACATGTATATATACATGTAATTATATTCACATGTATTCAAAGAGTCTTGACTTTTATAAGTGCGGTGTGACAAAGAAGTTATTCTCCTGAAAAAAATGTGAGAGATGATAGAGTGTTGACTGGTTATTGCTGACAGGAACTGTCACCTCTGCAATTCATGGCATGTGCAATCCATCCAAAGTTCGTCATACCTGATGTAACTGTATAGGTTGGAAAAACAGGTGCTACGTAAAGACATGGTCACACTTCAAGTTTTTGGTCTCACAGTGGAAGTGTGACCATTTTTATCAGAGCCATATATTAATGAACAACTAGATTTATTGTTGAATTATTTTGCAGAACAGTGATTAATAATCCACAGCATTATCAAGATTACAGATATGAAATATTCACTGATAGATTGATATCATAATTTCAGTCGGGACAATATGGGATTAAATATGTTATTTCATGAAGTTCACCACCAGAGCCTGAGATGAACACAACAAAAGGCAATTTTTAAAGCAATGAAACAGTAAACCATCCATCCATCCATCCATCCATTTTCTATTTATAAAAAACAAGTCCGGTAAAAATAAAATATAAACTATACTGTATTGGAGTTTTGATATTTCTATTGTTGATCTTTGTTTACCTTAGATAGGGCTAATGATGCGGAAACAGGGGCCCATGGTATATTTTCACCCTTTGGCAGGTTTATCTGGCCCTGATCTTATATAAGATATGTGGAGTTAATATATTATGGAGAAATGTAGTACATTAAAAAGTGTATTATACTTAATAAACTTCACATTGCTTTTAATATATTTAATATATTTCTGTTATTACAGAGCTTTACAGCTCATGTATTTTATTATTGTTGAAAAATAATCTCTGCACACGTTAATGCGAAAGGTATTCCTACATCAGCGAAGGTGCAGCTTGAAAAATAATGTGAACTCATGTACACAATATTGAATACAACATTACTGTCTGTCCTGACCAGATTTCCAAAACATTTTAAAAACTGGAACAAACACATTTCAGAAGCATGGCTCACTGTCAGGTATGCTGAACTTTTAACAAAGGGTTTAAGGTGGGAAACTATTCACCCTCAGGACGTTGGTTAAACTTTTTAAAGTTGTGTAACTTTGCAACTAAGTCCTGTTTGCAACAATTTTCAAATACATTTCATTTCATTATGTGATGTGAACATTGTATATAGGTTGTGAACTGACAACCGAATTAGGCTACATCAGCAACACGCAGAGTTATATAATTATTCACATGTGCTCCCTAAAAAAACAAAAACATGAAAATCATCTTTGCTCAGTGCTAGTTCAATTAAAGTTTCGGTCCCACAATCATTCTGTTACAAAACTTTAAATGGGTTGTTGACGTGACATGGCAATTTCACTGTCACAGAAGATTAAATTAATAAAAATTATTTGGTCATGATTTAAAGTGCAGTAAATAGTTAAAAGTTTGTTTTATAAGTTGTAAAACAGCTTTGTTATTAGATTTCTTACATTTTTGAGCCAAATCCCAAAATTGTCCTATGGTGTGACTGTCTCAAGCATGGATCAATAAATTACTACTTTTATAAAATAAAATGACACGCATAAAAATGTTGATAAATACCTCAGGCAAATGTTACAAGTGTCTATTTCAGTAAATGGCAATCATTTATTTCATCCATATATTTCTAAAAGCGTAGGAGCTTGATACATTTTGTCACTGAAAACCATGTCCTCTTGTGTGACACCATATCTTAATTTTAATTGGGCAATTCAACAGACAACCTTATTTAATTGAAAGACCCCATTAAAGTTAATGGTACTGAAGCCCCCTGTGAAGCCCATGATGTGCGCAAATGGTAAGTTTTTGTCTCAGAATTGTTCAAATATTTAGCTTTTTCCAAACCACTATAAAAATGTTAAGTTTCTTTGTCCTTTGGTGTGACAGCCCTAAATTATATTTTTTAATTCAAAATTGTATGTTAATGTACATAATTATAGAAATTTTAGCTATTGTGTGCTTCTAATTGTTAATGACAGGTTAGCTAGATATAGCATGGTCACTGACTGGCACAAAAAGGCTGAAATATCCTTTAGACAGAGGACAAAGATGTCACACAAGAGGACAAAGTCTCTTAAAACGCATTTTAAATGATTAAGATTTGTTTAACACCTTTGTATTCTTTTTTTGTCAATTTATAGCGTTTCTAAATGCAAAAATTAAGTTTTTGCAGCAAATGTGTACTGGTATAAAGTGTCATGAAAATAAGTAATGTGAAACTTCATTTTTTCTTTTTTAGATAGGAATAAATTGGGGACAGAAATGGTAGAGAGAGGACACTGAAGTATAGAGAGAAAATTAACAGGGATCCACACAGAAAGGAGAAGGCCCTAGGAGAACAAAGAAAGTAAATTGAAATTAAATTTAAAAAAAAATTCAATTATTCTGTTTTTGAACAACATGGTTGACATTGATGTTTTTTTTTAATCAAAATTACATTTTCTTTCTCCAACACTAAAATAATTACACAAGGTTTGCTCTATCGAGGAGTCAACTTTAAATATGTCGATAAATTGTTTTGTTTTTTAAAAACATGGTTGATATATTAATTGTATCAAAATGACATACTGAAAGTTAAGTAAAAATGCTTTAATGTAACAGCATTTACTTCCTCTTTAATGCAATAACTACCATTAATGTCCTTTAGTGCAATGTAATGTCCTATACTGTGACACAAAAGAACCAAAAATGTTTATCTCACAATATCTTTAATAAAAACACCTCAGTATTTCATTAGGGGAACTATAATCACTCATCTTAAATTTGTATAACTTTCAGCAGTTTTGAAAGGATGACATAAGAGTCTAACTCACTTTTATTCAAATGGTGCAAGGGAAAGAACAAAATTAGTGACCCCTTAAGTCCCCCCCCTTCAAAAAAACAAAACACGGTGTTTTACAAGAATATATTTTTTTACTGCCCATCTGTCAACTATCCAAGTCTTGTGTCATGTTTGGTGGATCGGGACAGTAGGCTATACTTTGAGAACTATGAATTACTACAAGAAAGTCTGAAAATAGCATTTTCTTACCCAAATTATAATTGTGTAGTCTTGTAATGCAAGTAGCCTACTGAAACTTTAAAATAAACTCAAATCTATACAATCTTCATGGAATAAAACACTGAAATACAGCAAACATATCTAATACAGAAGTTAAATAAAGCCAATTTAGATAAGAGAACTTATCCTAAAGGATTTTCTTACCTTGGCACCGCAACACTACTTTATGCAACCTGCAAATTTCCTTCCAAAAGATTCAAAGTCTCACCTATACTGAAGTTTCATCTGGCATCAAGTAAGTGATAAGAGTTTACAGTAAACATGGTCCTATATACATCTAGCTAAATCTGGGCTGACAGAATGAAGTTAAACTGGCTCGACCAGAGACCGTAAAACAGTAATTGCAAAAGCTGCACTTAAAGAGTAGGGCTTTCTAAACCTGATAGTCAGAGTTTATGTCATAGCTCCCCTTTAAAATGCCTTGCATGGCTTTACTTATGGATGCAATAGTTGTGTCTGACACCTTCTGTAACTCATGTGTCTGTTAACAAAGACAGAAAGGGTGTTAAAAAAAAACAAACAAACAAAAAAAACACCAAAACACAAGTGTAATTACAGACTTATTTATTGAGAGAAGGGAAAAAAACCAAAAATATATATATTAAAAAAAACAAAAAAGTATATTCTGAGGAATGATGGTACAATGGTCTTTATCAAGTTCTGCCCTCAACCCAGTTCAAATGGAGCTGAGAGCAAAATTGTGGTCCTTTACTGCCAAAAAGTGCTCACAGTCCTTTCTAGTAGTCACATGATATTACTCAACAAGACTAAGTCTCATAAAGACATTTCTTTTGCAAAGTTTTGCTTTCTGGTCAAATTTCTAGTAAATTGTAAGACTATTTTACAACCACTCCACACGAGCTTTAATAACCATTTATGTTTGCTCATAAAACCGAGTCAGTCCCAGCCTAACAGGAAAGGTGTCCATTCAGGAGGAAGGTCCCTGGAGTTTGGTCAAATACGGAGAGGAAAGGACCTTCTTTCAGGTAGTTAGGGACAAAGAAGGCAGCCTCCTTATACTTCCTGTTAATGCGGAGACGCCACATCTGTCCATTACTGGCTGTTTTTCACATTGAGCATTTTCTCCTGTAACACACAAAAGAAAAATAAAAAAAAAAGGACAGCATATAGAGTGAGATCACCTTTATACTGACTGCAAGGAAACGACAGCGTTTTCCACAGGACTTTGTAAGACTATGATGAGTGGACTTCGACCCGGGGTCCAGGGGCATGTTAAATGTTAAATTAATTTGATGCACATCAAAAGCAAGAAGATAAAGAAGGGGTAAGATCTATGAAAAACTTGCCACTCTTGTGCTCTAGTAAACAATTTGATCATAAACACATTGTCTATCTACTGTATGTTTCCCCACCAAAATCCATTTTTCCTTTACTTTTAATGGACACATGTTTCATACTTAGTGTGAATATAAAAAAAACAAACAAAAACACGATACTGTGTATACGTAGTGTTAACACCTTATTTTGAAAACCCGAAGTTGTCACGTACTACAATTACCAAGTCTCACGCAGTTTGATAAATTATATTGAATGTGGTGCTCGTAATGCGTACAATGAAGACTTCATAGCTTCTCTTTTAGGTAAGACTCTTATACTTTATTTTGCAAAGTGAGAAAATTACAGAATAAAGGTTACTAACCCTGCCTATCAGCTGCTCCAATTCAGTGAAATTACCATAAAGACTCCAAATTCAGGTGCAGTTAGCTTTACCGCATTCTCACCATAGACTGGTCTTCAAACAAGTGACACTTGAAACACTCAAAGCTGTTAAAACAAAAAAAACCCCCATCCTCTTACTTTGATCATGGTCTCCAGCTTGATGGCATCAGCAGCGAACTTGCGGATGCCGTCAGACAGTTTCTCCACACCCATGCGGTCCTCGTTGTGCTGCCAGCGGAAGGCCTTCTCATCCAGATGGATCTTCTCCAGATCACAGACCTTGGCTACAAAAAACAAACCTCAAGGTCAAGCAGGAAGTAAGTGCATTCACAATTTTTTATTTATTTTTTTTAATCTCCAAAAGAGCAGATTTCCACCCCTGTGGAAGTGTGAAGTCGTTCTGGAGAGAGCTGAGAAATGTCATTCCGCAGAGCCACCTGCAGTTAATTAAAAATCATTTAACAGAGACCAGAAATGACAACTTCTGTTATGATCTGGCACACCTCAATAAACTGTCTAAAAGGGACAAGATTTGAACTAATTAAATGAACAAGATTGTTTATTATCCAGCTAAGTGCCAAAACAAAATGGTTTCTAGTTCATTGACTGCCCATGCACAATGAAAATAAAACTTGCTGAGTTTATGGTGATCATAGTACTTTGCAGAAAGGCTCCATTTGAATCACAGAACAGTACCTTTTTCCACATTGAGCATCTCTGTGACAGAGCTATGGTCCTGGCTGAGCTCTGCGAGCAGCCCAGGGGAGATGGTGAGCAGATCACAGCCTGCCAGGGCTTTCACTTGCCCCGTGTTTCTGAAGGATGCGCCCATTACCACAGTGCTGTAGCCAAACTTCTTGTAGTAGTTGTAAATTTTGGTCACACTCAGCACACCTAAGGAAGGGGAGAAAAAAAAAAACCCCACTGAATTTGAAGCAAGTTGTCAGGGGCTTAAAGCTGCCATCAATACACACATGAAAATTCACCCCATAAAAACACTAACAATTAAATCATTTTAATGTTACCGCTCAACTCAAACAGGACTGTTTGTTCCTACCAATCCTGTTCTGGTAATTAAAAGCACTTTGTTACCACAGTACGCACAAAGCATGTGTGTGTCATATTCTCCACAAGACAACAGCAGCGCAGCAGTTTAACAGTAAACCTGGCACGACCGGTTTGAGGTTTTACAGCAGAATCATGACAGTTTAGGGTCTCATTTATTTTGCAGACTGTAAACAGATCAGTGGCGTAATTCCAATTGGGGATGATGAAAAAAGTCAATATTTTTTCCTAGATCATCATTTTCTTCTTGCACAAAACACCCATCTAAGTGAATGCACCATTACAACGGAGTTTAGAAATCCAAATCTGCCAAACACTAGACCACATTTTTATTTGAATTAAATAGAGTTCAATTCCAACTAGAATTGCGTATTGTTATGCATGAATACATGCTGACAGACAAATTTTCTTTGTGTCCCAAAAATTCTCACATCTGAAGCTTTGATACCTTAACATGTACCGACATGTTAAAGTATAAATTGACAAAACAGCCTTTATTACCTGGGTCCTCATGTGGCTCGTAGCTTTTGCGTTCTGTGTTTTCCTTGTACCAGTCGAGGATGCGTCCAACAAAGGGTGATATAAGTGTTACCTTTGCTTCTGCACAGGCCACAGCCTGAGCAAAAGAGAACAGCAAAGTCATGTTGCAGTGAACACCGTGCTTCTCCTCAAGCTCCCTGTACAAAAAAAAAAAAAAACAACCCAAAACAAATATTTAATTTATATTGCTTCTCCAAATAGAAGCTCCTGGGATGGGAAAAACAAAGAAGTCATTGAGTCATTACAACTAGTTCTCAAGGTGAAGACTTTACGGTTGAAAGACAGTTCAGTCTTATTTTGCACTGGTTAAATATGTGGAATCAAACTGAGGCAGTCCATTAACAGAGATACAGGTTGCAGTCTAGGTACAGTTGTAGGTTTTGGTATCTGTACAAAAACTCAGGTATTACAGTGACATTGAAACATTTTCCAAGCAGGATTGGTCTAACTAAATGTATGTTTCACTCAAATTTATGTGTTTGCCTAGGTCTAATTACACATAACCTGACATTATCACATTTTTCCTCTTCATGTACTCTTTAACCTTTGCAGTTAAAACATGCATAATCATGTTTAGTTTCCACTATAAGACGCTGGAAGAACCCTCTGTACCAACCCTCAGTCAAGATAAAATCAGACAATTTATGGTAGGCGAGCATAGCTAACATTACAGACTCACTTCCCAGCCTGGATTCCCTCCCATGTTGAAGACAGCTTGATGAGCACACGCTCCTTGTTGATGCCGGCTTCTTTGTAGAGAGCGATGATCCTCAGGGCCTTGGCAACCATTTCGTCTTTATCAAAGGACAGTCTGTTATGTGAAGAGAAACAATGCAGCCATTAAGTATTTAAGCAAAATTTGACAACCTCCATGTTGAGATACAATTATTCTCTTTTATTTAGGACCAATTTAAATAATTTATTGGGGTTGTTAATGCCTTAGCAGGTAGAGCGGGTCCTCCATTAATTGCAGGGGAGGTTTGATCCCCTTTTCACCACATCCTTGAGCAAGACACTGAGCACCAAATTGCCCCCAATGGTTAGGCCAGTGTAGCTTGTATGTGAATGGGTGATTAAAAGGCAAATAGTAGTGTGCTTTAGATAGACAGTAAAAAAAAAAATTTCTCCCCCCCTCCCCCCACAGGTCAAATTTATTGTTTAGTCAATTAATAATTCAGGTACCCCTTTTATTTTACCATATCAGCTGTTCAAACCACCCCAAGGGAAAACATGCTTTTTTTATAAGCTTTCACTAATTACTAAACAATTATTGGTAGTAATGTGGCTGCTGGTTACTGCTTAAAAATTTCCATCCTTAAATTTAAGACATGAAACACAATGTTGAGCGAGGGGATTTAAGTACATGGTATTCCCATGGACAGCAAAATATTGTAGAAAGATTGTAATCCTCCAAAGAAAGTTACAACATAAACTACAAATAAATGCAATCAAGTTTTGTTACATAGGAGTGATGACAAAACAAATAACATGGTCTCTGAATACTAGTTGTCTGTTGTTTAACATTAACAGGTTTCTGGTCATAATTTGCACCTTGTGACATGTTTACACCTACCTGGCATCCACTTCAGTAGAGACTCTGCCTGGGACCTTCTTGAGGATCTCTAGCCCAAAACTCACAAACAGCTTGTCCATGGTGTTGGCTACCTGCTCATCTTCAGTTCTGAACAGTAAAGGAGAGGAAAATTATAAAACTGATTGTCAGTTACACACACACAAAAAAAAAAAAATAAAAAAAGGGAAGAAAGATAGAAATTGAGTAATGATGTTCTTAAAGCTGCCACCTTAACCTTTGGCACGGTTTAATTTATGCAAATTTAACAGCTAAGTTGTTTGACTAAAGTGAAGTTGGTAGCACTGGTAATCAACCATTAAGGGGCAAAGTCACAACCCCAATCAACATTTCTTCAAAATCTGAGCAGGAAGATAGTCTCTGAACACAGTTTTTAAATGTTTAACCACACTGACACAAGTCTATGCAATACATCCATTAAAAAGGTATCACAGATTTAAGGTTCAAGCTGAGAACTAGAACATTACAAGTAATAAAAACCTTTATTTGTAGAACACTTTTCATAAACAAGTTACAAAGTGCTTTAACAAGCGTAAAGACAATAATACCCCAAAAACAAGATAAAAGCAAGAAGACATTGAAAAGACTAAAAATACACATTTAAGATAAATATAAAATAAGTAAAATAGAATAAAAAGGGATAAAATAAAGTCAAATAAGATTGGGAAAGGCTCTCCTATAAAAGTATGTTTTAAGAAGGGATTTAAAAGAGTGATGTGTAATGTGATTTACTAGGGAACCAGCAGATGGCAGTATTTGTTTTGCCATCTGCTAGGACCCGATGACCAGGATTTCTGTTTTGTCTGAGTTCAGCTGGAGGAAATTATTTGACATCCATTTTTTAACTTCAAAGGCAGTTGTTAAGTGAACTCAGCATTCCAGGGTCTGTGGATCTGACATGCAAGTACATTTGTGTGTCATCAGCATAAATATGAAAAGAAATACCATGTTTATGGATAATATGTCCAAGGGGAAGCAAAATGGGTCCTAAGACCGACCCCTGAGGCACACCATATTTAACTGGACAGAACAAAGAGACAGTTGTTTACAGACACAAAACTTCCTATTTGACAGGTAGGATGAAAACCATTCTAGGGCAGTACCAGAGATCCCCACCCAGTGCCTCAGTCTGTCTAACATGATGATGTTGTGATCAATGGTGTCAAAAGCAGCGCTAAGGTCCAGGAGTACCAGGACTGAGCACATACCTTCATCAGCAGACATTAAAAGGTAATTGTTGACTTTAAGCAGGGCAGTCTCAGTGCTGTGGTACTTCCTGAAACCAGACTAAAACTTATCAAATATTTTGTTATTTTCCAGTACAGTGAGCAGCTGTTTGGACAATTCTTTCTAGAATCTTTGCAATGAAAGGCAGTTTTGAAATTGGTCTAAAATTTTGTGGGAACGAGGGCTCTAAACCAGGTTTCTTTAAAAGTGGGTTCACGCAAGCCATTTTAAAATAATCAGTGACACAACCAGTAGATCGGGAGCTGTTGAAAACAGATCAAATGGGGCCCAACAGAATCTATTACTATTACTTTCAGTAAAAACTTTGTAGGTATTCCATCAAGTGGGCTGGAGGACACTCATTTGTGATACTGTTTTTAAAAGCTCAGACAAGTCGATGGGATAAAACTGGTTAAAACTCTCTTGTTGGTGGTGAGGAACCGCTGAGTAAGAGGCTGTGGGGGTAATAGAGGCTCCGATTGACACCACCTTATCATTAATATAAGATAACAATTCACATCATTACTTCCAGCTGAGGCACAAGGAGGGGTTGGGTTTACCAGCTGATCCACAGTCTTAAACAGAAACCTGGGATTGTGTTTATGTGTAGTAATGAGTTCAGAAAAATCGCATCCTTAACCATGTTATTGTAGTTAATAAATCCGTCAGACTGAGGTAATGGACTTGGAGACTGGATTTTTTCCATCTGAGCTCTGCTTTCCTGCTTTCCCTTTTTTGGCTGCGAATGCTGTCATTCATCCATGGTTGCTTAGCAGCTTTAGACGTAGGCCTAACCTTTAGAGGAGCAGTAATATTTAGTGACGACAAGCAGATATGATTGAAGTGATCAACCAGATTGTTGGTGTTGGAATCAGACAGGTGTTGGCTTTGGCTCTGAAAGAATGCGCAAAACTTTGAAACACTTTGTTCATTAAAGATGCGAGAACACACGGAGCTTGGTGAGGCAGCATGAGTAACAGGCGAGTAGATAAAAATTCAGGTTCTGATAAAAGTCCTCCAGGCGGTTTGGGGGGGGCGATAAATTATAATAGGTTGCAGCCCTCCAACTTTAAGAGCGAGAACTTCAAAAGGAGTTAAATTCATCACAGCGTACTCGATGACATACAGCTGGCTATAGTCATTCATTTGAAACCAGTTTTCAGTTCAAAACATAAAATCTAGATTTGCAGACAAGATAAAATCATTTAAGATAAGTCTTACTTGAAAGTGATCTCACATTGAAGAGAGCCATTTTAAATGAGTTTGTTTTGGGTCCTGGAGTTGGTGCAGTTGTCCTAATCCTTATAAGATTACTATGATTGCTGTGTGAGATGTGCACATTTCGGTTTACTGGTCTATGCCTGATGATGACAGGAATAGAAGTCTTTGGAACAGCGCTGGGAGCAGACGGCTTTACATGCCAGCAGGTGGAGACAGTTCTTAGTGGCAGTGAGGCAGAGTTCTGTTCAGTGACCGGTGGTGTGTCCAGGTGTGCTGCATGAATGATTAGTCATTCACGTAAGTCATGTGTGGACCGCACCACATGCTGTTTGTGAGCAGCTAACATTTCTGAGCTCCATTTGTCTGGGTGAAGTCCGTCTGTCTTAAATAAATTTTAAAGTTATCGACATAACACCCCCCGTGAGCCCTGCAGGCGAACTGGAGCCAGTCGTGGAGGCCAAGGAGTCTACTGAAGCGGCCAGCACCGCGACCAGCTGTGGGAATGGGACCAGAGATAAAAATGGACTTTCCACACAACTTTAAAAAGACGGTTAAAATCTGATTTTGTCAGATCAGATTGCTGAAGAGCTGTGTCATTTGTTCCCACATGGACCGTCACCCTTGTGGTGGAGGACGGGGAGCGATGGCATTAGGTCCTGGAATATTTTTTTTTATTTTTTTTTTATTTTTTATTTATTAAATGTCAGCCGTAGTGGCACCGGGGAAGCAGTGAGTGGTAGCGTTAAAGAAACTGATGTTTCTGGTTATGGAGTCACCAATTATTAGTGAGGTTGGGGAGAAAAGGGGACGAGGAAATGCCAGTTGTGGGGTTCCAGAGCAGGACTGAGCAGAATCTGCTTCAACACTGCGTGCGGACTGAGGATGGAGTGTGTGAGCTGCCGAGTGTTGTGTTGGAGTAGCAGTAACAGACCTGAGAGAAGGGCTACCCGACGGTGCAGGGTAGAGACAGCCTCCGGAGAGTTTAAGCACAGCCTCCTTCAGGATCCTACGTCGGGAAGCGGGAGGTTTTTGACCGGGATGACGGCTGCCGATCAGGCCCAGCGGCAGACCGGCAGCCCAGCTGATCACCGTTTGCCGCCAGTGCGGGAGATGCAGTGTCGGCGGAGGAGATGCAGTGTCGGCAGGCACTATCCGCCGAAAGGGATCCGTATCAATGAGACTCGAAGCTGCAGGTGCATCCGCTGGATGGACCGGAGTGTCGTCAGACAGGGCTGCATAGCGGTTGGAGAGGCCGATGTGCGGAGGAGAGGCAGCCCCGTCCATGCCTCTTGCAGCCACGAACCACCAATTCAGCCCAGGTTGACTGATGCTTCGTAGTCGAGCTAGAGGATAGCCGTGGAAGGGTAGAGGGGTCCCATAGCACGGTGCTGAATGTTAGCGGTTGCACTAAGAGAAACAATCTGTTTGGCTTGTACTGAAGCCACATCCATAAAGCCAGTCAGCAGGGAATCTTTCTCTTTGAGTTCCTCTGAAAGTCGTCGGATGTCTTCCATAAAAGGTCAGCAATCTTTAAGGAGTGTGCAGTCCTCATGGGGCAGAGTTATCTCGGCTAGCATAGTCACTGGAGCTTTGTTGTGGTCAGTGGCGTTGATAGCGTTCTTACGGTCATCTAGCTTAAAATTTGTCTGCTGCAAATTAAGTAACTTTGTCAACATCTTGCACAGAGGAACCGTGTACTGTGCACCGCTTGCAAAGCCATATAAAATGTTCCCTTGCCTTAGCGTTATGACCCTGGGGTCATATATTGTTTGTTTTTATCTCCCCCTGCAATGTCAGCTGTCTCTCCTCCCTTAGAGTGTGTGCGCGCAATGGAGAACAGGTGGCCACACTGGATTGGTCCTGCAGAACTGATTGGAATCTCCTGATTGTCACCTGGATGACAGCCATCTTAAGCCCCACTGACAGGAACTCCGCTCTCTCTGCCATTCCCAACCTGAGCCTGTGTACTGTGTGTTATACCTGTTCGTTGTGAGTAGAAAACTGCTGTGATTAGAGGAGACCTTGAATGAATCTGTGTAGCTTAGCTTTGTAATTCTGATTGTTGTTGACAACCTTTGTTTGTTGGCTTTAGCCAATTTTTTTTTTTTTTTTTTTTTTAAACAATATACAGATTTTTGTTGTATAGCAGAGTGTAGGAGTGAGAAGCCCTTTTTGTTTGCACCCTTTTTTCTCCTGTTTGAGATTAGAAGTCTAGTTTAGAGCTTTGTCTTTTATTTACTTTCTGTTTTAGGAAAGTTTAGGTTTATTAGATTGCTTTGATTGTCGTTTTGGGCACTGCTCAACTCTGAAGCCAATAAAACTGCTAAATTGCATTTCTTGTGTTCTGGCCTTGTTTGGAATGGGAAGCTACACTTTTATGTTGCGTCCAGGACACCCCTAGACCTTGGGACGTAACATTAGCAAATGACTTCTACTTCAATGCTGTTAATATTCCGGTTTGACCAGACCTGAGTATAGTCCAACAGGTATACAACTGAAAAAGTGTATCATTTTAGGGTGGTTGGTTTAACTTTAGCATTATGATTTTTGCAATGCTGAAAAACTGACAGAATCTAAATGGGAAAATAAAAAAATCTGGGTTTTCCCTAGCATTATAGACATCCCCCTAGCAGCCACATTAAACAGGAAAAAAAATATAAAAATAAAAACCCCACTATACTGCTATGTTTTGGTGTCATTTACGGCTATTCAGCTCTGTGCTCTCAGCTCCTTGAGTACGCATGCATACATGCACTCTGTGGGAAGAAATTCTCAGTAGTCAAGTAACAGCCTATTTAATAGGTGACAATTCACATTACATGTACTTCAACAATACATTTATTGTGAATTGCCCCCATTAATAATTGCACACACACACACTTAAAAAAAATTAACAGATTTCCTGTTTTCCCGAGTCCTATTTAGCTCTCATTTCTGCACAACTTCTTACCCGCCTTTGGCGATGCCGTATTTAATGGCCTGATCCAACAGGTGCTGGTAGGCTGGCATCTTAGCAGCGGCCAGGATAAGAGACGGGTTAGTAGTGGCATCTTGAGGCTTGTACTCATCAATGGCTGTAGGATAGGAAGACAGAGCAAAGTATTTAAAAGTCACATACACAAACCCATAACTCATCTTCTTGCAGACATCCTTAATGTCAAATACCGATCTTCGTGGAGTCATCCATGCATCAGGCATCCACAAGCCCAGGAAAGAATCAAGGTATAAGTCCTAATACAAACAACCAGTAAATAGTTAACCAAATCCTTTATTCTCTGAAGGTATAGTTATTGTTAATGATTTAAACCATGAAAATAGACAAAGAATATTAGAAAATGATAAAGTTTAATATGAAAGTTAAAAACACTGAAATGTCCCATCGCTCTTTACTTTATTAAATGCATTTATTTTACAATTGTCAATCATTGCCACTACAAGTTCAATAAATGCTCTATAATCCATTTAATAAGCAAAAACAAAGACGAAGGACAAAAGGTGGCCTTCAAAATGTTGGATTTATTACAGCTTAAGTGGGCATTAGCCTAGTTATCACACTGACATGCCAAAATTTCCTTGATCTCACTCATTCAAAATGTATGTTATCAGCAACAGTATATTGAAGATTTAACATGACAGTTTTTTTTCCCCTTTTTACTCTTGTTTTTGCCGTTAGGTAGAAAATGGCACCATCTACTGTAGAAAATACTGCTGTACCACCCTCTACAAAACAAACTATTCCCTGTCAGAAGAAGTAGATGGATCTCAGCATTTCTTCGGTTGACATAAATAATACAAAGGCTTCAGCAGGGTAGGGTTAACTTAAGCAAACTAAATCAACACGAGGAACATGTTTCTGGTAGTACTAGTTAAAGACATTTCTGATGTAAGGCAGGTCTAGCTTGGAGTCATCACATGACATTCTAGCACTAATTATTTGCCTCTGTAAGGGTCCTTGTTAGGGAGACAAAAGTTAGACTGATAAAAAGGTAGAGACAGTAGGTCATGAGACAGGCAAGCAGATATCTGGATTCTCTGGGAATCTTACAAAAATGTTTACAATCTGGCTTCACAGATTAGAGAGCAACACGTGGATAGTAATTGATTCTAATGTCACGTAGGGAACGCATTCGGAGTCTTAACATCAGACAGATTGGCTGTTCAGGTTAAGGCCAGTTAAAGACGGACTAAGAGGGAGAAGGAGGAAGACAGAAACATAAGTGGGCCAAAAGATGGAAGATTCAGATTTGGTGTTGGCACTGTAAACTCAAATTTACACGGGAGCAGACGCACATAGGGACAGTTGCAGACCCCGCAGACGGGGACTACTTCTGTTTCTACTACTTTCTGGAATCAGCTTGGCGGACACATTCCACACATGCGCAGTAGATCGGTTGGTGCCCGGGTAGTACTAGAGGTCACCCCCCCCAAAAAAAAAAACAACACACAAACCAGGGAGGCATGCAGATGTTCACACAGACTCTACACTAGGGGTGGGAATCTCTGGGCACCTCACGATTCGATTCAGAGGGCTGCGATTCGATTATAAGACGATGCATCATTTTTTTTTCTATACAGAATCCCTGGATAATTACGAAGCATTTAATTTGCACATTAAAATCCAAAAGAAACATCTCCTAATTAGCTTAAAAGCACTAGTTTGCATCCCTAATTTACTTTATTAACCTGAGCTCCATGGTCCCTCATTTCATTAACCAGTTGTCAGATTCCTGAAAACTGAAATCAGGATGTACAGTATACAGGACAGAGCTGTACACCAGTTTAGTTTAAGCTTGTGGCTTATGTGTTGAGCCCTTGACTAGTAGTTTAGTTAGGAATGACATACAGCTGATAATTAATATTACTTTGTTACTAATTTAGGGAACGTTACATAAATAAATTTTAGCGCCTGTCACAGGACCCAAGGACGCTTTACTCAGTTACAGAACAACAAACTCATTCAGGATTAAATGCCTGGGTAAAGAGCTGGGTTTTTAGTAGATCTTTGAAAGTATCCCCACAGAGATTTGAAATGCTCCCTGTCTGGACGAGTTCCAGAGGGTGGGGGCTGTGACACCGACTACTCTGTCCCCAAAAGTCTGGAGTGGGGGACAGAGAGCAGGGAAGATGTTAGCTAGCGCACAGCCTTCACTTTTCCAGCCGTTGGGGAAACTACAGACTTATTAAAAGACACAGTGACCTACACTGCACATTTACTACCTGACTGAAACTTACTGCTGATATTTTTCCTCCACTAACTTACACAGTCACGTTCTGCCGCTTGCTCTCTCTCGCTCATCCTCACACACACACTACGCAGGGAGCTGCCAAGCGTTGAGTGTTGCTATGCTCACAGTGTGAGAGTTAAAATCATCACTTGCGCACTGATATTAATGATTGTGTGACATTTTAGTGGGGTGGTTATTCATTCTGCAGCGGTGGCGAATACAGGGGAACACTGGTCTCTCTGTTGTGTGCGCGCGCTCCACAGACGGTCCAGGCGCTGCACTTCCGTCAACATTATGTTATAATTAAATCGATTTTCAGACATTTGTTAATCGATTCATAATCTTCCACGTCTGCATCGCGATGCAACTAAGAGTCGATTATTTCTCCCAACCCTACACCAGTGGCTGGCAATAGGCGGCCCACAGGGCAGAACTGGCCCACCAGCAATAATTTCAGGCCCGTGGTCAGATTGCTTTGATAGCAGAAAAAAAATAAATTGATAGTGGCTGATGCTGAAAAACATCTCAGTCATGACAGCAACACTTACTCACATAATCACTTCCTCTTAAGTGAATGTGCCTCCAAAATAAAAGCACAAGAACATTTTTGCAGCAATGCTTTGTGTCAAGTTTGAGAGCTTTTACTTTGAAAAGTTCTGAAGGACATTCAAAAGAGTCTCTGGCTTACTTGACACACCTCTGTAAAAGCCACCAGTAAATGTGTGATTGGATTCCCCTGAATTTCCTTAGGGAAATGAAAATTAGTGTCCATAGGTTTATGAATGCGGATCAAACGCTGGGACACACACGCACTGCAGCACATGCTTTATTGCCAGCATTTGAAAAAGTGCCCTTATAGGCTAATCATTTGTTTAACAAGGGGGAAAAAAAAAAAATATATATATATATAATAATTTAAAGTCAGTCGGATTTTGGGATCGATCATACAACTACTCCAATGTGAGTCCCGCAATCTACCCACTAAGCTGAACATGCAAAAGGGTATCCAACGGTTTGAAATAATGTTCTGGCCCACCATGTAACGGCTTGAAGAAAAAAAAAAAAAAAAAAAAAAAAATTGGCCCAATGTCCGACTTATTTGCCGACTTCTGCTCTATGTGTGCCCCCTCTCATGACAATTTTTTCGTCACGCGGACTCTAGTGGACTCGTGCATGCAGACAGTATAATCCTGGCTTTAGACCCAAGTCTCTCAAAACCGTCTCCCTCACAATATTTCTTCAACAGTAGTCACTTAAAAATTATTTTCTAAAATGTTTCTTCAATGCTGCTGTTATGAAAATCTAACAGTTATGAACTGTGACCGTTGTTACACTCTGTATCAGTTTCTTTCCCCTGACCAATGCAAAAATACAAAATACATTTGCCAGTGATTATCTAATTGCATATTACTTCAGCGAGAGAGCAATTTGAAGTCCAGTATTTTTCTGATGCGGCATCTGACCAATAGGGTCAATTATTATTATAGTCATCATCACCATAACACAGCAGTGACATGGAAGTTACTCATTTTAAAATATGCTGCCATTATTCTAATGTGCTATACGAGTCTTTTCAGGATTATTAATATACTGAAATATTAATGATGAATTTTTTTGGATAAATTGTTATATTACTTATGTAATAAATAATCTTTAATATAATAAAGTGGTTATTTTAAAAAACAAACGATTAAGAAATAATTGTTAGGAGCAGCCCTAGTTAGCACTCAGTTGTAGCAGCAGAGTCCAGTCCGTGCTGCCAGCTCTTCAGCCCAAGAACAAAGCCTGCTTTTATTCTGGATTTCTCTCTACTCCCTTCTAAAGTTGGATCATTCTACAGATCAGTTGGTTTGGCCTGGATACTCAGTTCAAGAACACAGTGCCGTCTACAGCAGTCTTCACAAAAGATATGGCTCTGGTTTGTCAACCACCTAAGGCATAAAAAAAGTTTAGTAAATACCCTAAATATATTTCCACTGACAATACATGTAAATATACAGCTTGAAGTTGTTCTATTATTTACAGTCTTCTATATGCGTTTAAACTTTTTATAACACTAGTCCAGACTTTTCTGTGCGAGTTGACTCCTAATAAGTTTTATTAGTTAAGAATGTTGATTACTACACTTTCTCATGAGGAACCTTATCTAATTGCATGTTTTCTTTCAAATGTCATTAACCATCCAGGCTAATTACTTACCAAGCAGCCTTGTGCAAAATTTCACACAAGCCCCCCCCCATAGCTTTCAAGCAAACCCACCTTTTCCACATAAGTGAAGCAAGAGGGTGGTGTTACACCATGTTTGACCAAGTTCTTGCATTTCATATGTGAAATACGAGCGATTTTAACATGACTAAACTTGCACCTAGTGAAACCTGAGAAATCTTTCAAAATTTATGAAATACCCTGGTTACATAAAACAGACCTTTTAAAAAAAAAAAAAACCAAAAAAAACCCCAGCCTTCAAAGAGTAGCTTATGGTTGTTTTAGTTTTGACTAACCCCTGTTCTCATCTTCCTAACAAGTTACAATCAGCACAGTTTGTAGTGTTGTTGTATTGGATAAGACAAAATCCAACAATTATTTTCATTGATTAAATAATCTGTTGTTGCTTTTAGTCTGAGAAACTGTGGCCATTTTCCACAATTTTTCTGGATTCCAAGGTGACATCTTCAGATCATCATGTTAGTAACATAACTTTAAACTGTCCTAACTTGTTTGAGAGGTACTATACAAATTAATTTTGATTGATATGAACGGTCTGCATTCTTACAGATATTCAAATTAAAATTATACAAACCTGAGGAAAAAAAAAAAAAAACCAAACAAAAAACCCCACACACAGCAAATACTCAAGTTTTTGAGTGGCTAGAATCAAATAACATTTGGAACTTTTGCTTGATAATTGGCTGAAAATGACGACAATCATCAAAATAGCTGTAATTATTTTTCTGTGGATCACATTGTAATTAAAGCAGATATGGACTGCTCGAAATTATACAGATGTTCATGTTATTGTGTTCAGTCCCTGTATGCATGCCTCACCACATTTTCATTTGACTAAAAGTATGGTAAACTAAGGGGGCAATTTAGCAAAAGACATACTAACACGTTCAAAAAGTCAATGCCAGCACCCAACACGCCTGCTGTGTAATTAAAGTACCACTATCGGTTTTCCATTGTCTGGCTGCAGGAGTCACAGACCAGTTCTGTCATGTCATCCTGAGTCTGCAAGCCCTGGATGAGGAACTATCTTCTGTTTGCATCACACTGTAACCGTATTACTGCACATGTACGCAGTTCCTCATTCTGACCCATTGAGAAACATGACCCTTTCCTCTGTGGCATGAAAGGGACAAAGGGGAACGAGAAACACATTTTACATCTCGTTTCCTGTTAACTCAGGGGGAAAACTTAGTTTTGCCACCACATAATCCATATTTTAACCACGAACACACGCTTAATAATGCAAGTTGTAGCTACTTTTAAAGTTATGTCATTTGTGATGTTTAAAAGAGGCTGATGTTATTAACAAAATACATGCATTTTCAATTGAATGTCACGAATAGACGTCATGTTAGTTAGCTAGCAATCGTGAAGTGGCTTAACGTACTGTTACTAAGTTCGGTAACGTTAATAACAAGTAATTGGATTATCGTATTGTTAACTTTAGTAACTTAGTTAACAAGTAGCGCAAAACCTCCTGAGAGTTGTTAAGCTTGATAGTTAGCTAGCTATCATTAGGCGGTCGGACTAAATAAAATGCACACCGAGGCTAACATTTGCGGCTCGCCCACTCGCGCTGACTGCATGATATCGACACGGCGTTCAGTCACATTAAAGCTGGATTCAGTTAGCTGGTCAGCTAATTAGCATGCTAACCAGCTAGCATTAGCATGTACAAAAGCAGAAGTGTTACCGTTAAAATCTCCGGTGTCTGCCACGACCACAGTGTGTTTCTTCAGCTGGCTCAGCGCTGACTCCATTTTTCGCCGTTTATCTGGTGACACACTGGACATAATGAGCCGAGACTGGGACCCTTTTATACACAGAAAACACGTGAGAGAGCGGGTGGACTGACAGAGAGACGTGAGCGCGCAGAGGGAAGGAGTCACCGGGAACGCGCTCCGGGGAGAAAAAAAGAAAAAACCCAGAAACAAAGCTGACATTATCTTTTTACTCCTTAATAAAGTTATACTATTACTTTACTTATCGACATCGAGTTTCATTAGGGCACTTCAATATATATATATAATTATTATTTTATTTTTTTTCTGAGGTTATAAAAGGTTATGTACCTAAAAAGGTAGGCTACAACCTGTTCATCACTCCTAAAGTTAGTTGTTCCACTTTACTGGAACAACTAACCTTAGGAGTCAACAACCAGCCAAACTGAAAACACTGCAGCCTCTCAAACCAGATGTTGCTGTAGGCTACAGTATAGGCTATGTGTATTATTGTTAACAAAAAAAAGCAAGTCTCTTGACTTTTTAAACTAATAGCATATTCATAACAGCAATTTTATTTTGCAAAACACAATACCACTTGCTGAAATAATAAAATGCAATGCTGAATTTTGAACTACTGTTTTACTGTACATTTATAATAACAGTAGGACTATTCAGTGTTTTTTTTAAAACATGCAACTTCTCCACTTTCTCCCTACGAGTGCATGCATCACTGGCAGTAGCGGCCGGAGTGTCTTTCTGTAAGTTTCACGTAGATGTATTTTCACATTAGATGCAGAACTGTTCGCAGTTGAAAGCTTGTTGCTGGCCGCACAAAGTTTACAATGGATGACAATGTTTTTTGCATCTTAGACTGCAACACAATATTGGCAATACTTAGCCTACACCTGTCAAAATAACTCCTTTCTCCCTCGTTCTCCATTCTTTCTTTAGATACTTGGATTAGTAACTGTTTTGGAAATAGTAATCCCTTACACTACTAGTTAATGGGAAAAGTAATAATATTAGGTAGGCTACTGCCCGACACTGTGTTCGAGATATCTCTCTGGAAAGCATTGGTACAATAATGTTTTTTGAGGGAATTAAGTTGCCATCCTAAACTTTTTACCCGCTATGCAATAACCATCTTTTATACAGTCTATGGCAATAACATTTAAATGACTAGGAATTACAGAACATACGGCTACATGAAAATTGTAATAGGTGGAATATTTAATTACATAAAGAGGACAAAAAGGTTGCCTTTTTAATAACTAGTCAGGGACAACAGATGAAAATTTGCCTGTTGAGATAACTCTGGCTCATTTAAAGTTACTTTGCTGTCAATTAATGAGCACTGTCAAATAAACAAATAAATAAAATGAAATGAGTCTGCTCAGCATTTAAACCACGTGCCACTGCATTATGTGATTTTGATTGCTTGATATTCTCAATAACTGTAGTGAGGCACCTGTTCCAAGTATATCATCGTGCCCTCCAGTAATAGCTACAGTACCTGAACATTACTCTTATTTGCAATAATATGGGGACAGTTTAATTTAAGAAACCATTACACGTGGTGTGATTGCCTTGCTGGGCCTGTATTCAAAAGCAATACTTCAACCCTCAGGCTTAAACAGCATAATGATACTGTCACTTACCCCATTACCAACCTTGTAGGTCTGCTTTACTGACATATTAATATTTAACAATATCTCACTGTTGACACTGTGCCAGACAAGAGTCAGGACCAAACCGGTCTCAAAACATTAGTAATAAATAGAAGGCATTGATCATTAACAATGAACTTCATATCAATCCATGTGTGAAAACCTTCCTTCAATAAACCATTTCCACACCAAAGGCCAAAATAAACAAAAGCCTACACCAGTGCAGTTAGGATACACTAACTGTGTGATCTCTCTTCTGTTTGACGAATGTCAGGTTAGTTATGTTAAGGTTGTGCGCCTATGCTTATTCTGTGGTTTTGTGTATCTGTGACAATGTTTGTGGCACTTAAAAAAATGATTAAAAAAATAATCATGTTACTCTTTTCTTTTAGCATTGTGTACAACATTGTATATTACATTAATTGCATTAAGTGTCTTGCTCAGGGACACATTGTTGGATGTGTCACAGTGGGAATTGAACCCAGGTCTCTCACACCAAAGCATGTGTCTTATACACTGCTCCATCACCACTCCATATATGACAGACATATGAATAGTTTACGCTGTCACACTCATGAACAGTTAAATCCATGACTGAAGCCACTATCATATGTAATATAAACATTGTGCCATAATCTGTCCATAATATCCTTTCAGACTATACCTACTGTGCATATACTTTCAATATATGCACACTGTGATGGTCCAGGGTCTCTGTCAGGGATTGTGTGTGTTGCGTTTCAGGGTTGCAGCTTCCTGGTTGGGTTGAGATGGAGACCATTAAGAAACTGTAGGCAGCTGGCCAGTGTCTTCAGGTAATTTGAATATGATCTACCCCATCCTGGTAGTTTGGAGGCTCACTGTCCCCTGACATCGCCTTGTGTATTATTGGTTTCATTTTCTAGTTAATCATTATTTCAGTTGTTCTTGTAATATGTATAGTCCCAGCTGTTGAATTCAGCTTTTGTTAACTTTGTTAAGCAAAATTAATATCAGTTAAATAAAAGTCCTATATTTTAGTTAACCCTTTCTTGAGTCTCCCTTTTTTTGGTATAAACTTTGAGCTTGGCCATAACAAAATTAACCAATTTTTATAAATAGAGTAATTTATTATCCACTCAGCATCCTTTGCACTGCCATGCTTATACATACTGTACAGTACACTGTAATCTGACTTGTGTATAGTTGTTGTCCAGCTCTTGCCTGTATAGAATAGCTTGAAGTTTATGTTTGTTTAGCTATATGCCTGTTGCTTTACTGGCTTGTAAATGTGTCCTCTGCATTGTGTGTGAGTATAATGAGAGCTACTGAGAGAGATGTTTCAACTCACTTTGCCAATGAAGTTGATTCGGATTCTTAATATCTCCTCATCATGCAAGCCTTTACATTAAAAAAAATCCATTGATTTTTATCCCATCCATATTTATAGTTAGTGTAAACCTTGACATATACAGTTACCCAGCTATTTCATTCAGCTTGTGTGCTAGTGAGAAAAAGAGGAAACCGTCACTTATTTACTCACCTCTATCTTTGTTTAACAGCAAAAACAGTCAAATATTTTTAGCCACACTAGTGGCATGGCTTTAGGGATCTCTGTTGTCACCAATTTGGCTTAGACTGAAATATCTCAACAACTAATGGATTGCAGTGGGAATTTAGTGCAGACGTTCATACTCCCTAAAGAATAGACTCTGGTGACTATTCCTCCTCTTCCTTTGAAATATCTCAATATCTACTAGAGGGATTAGCAGAAAATACATTCATTCACGTTCATGTAGATCCACTGACTTTTCCTCTAGCGCCACCGGGTTCACATTTATGGTTTTGAGGGAAATGTCTCAACAACTACTGGATGGATAGTTGTGATATTTGATTCACACATTTACTTTCCTCTCAGGATTAATTTTCAGCCAAGGTAACAGATCTGTGAGGCTGTAGTCACAGAGATGCTTTGACCTAAATGCTAATGGTACATAATATGCTAACAATGACAATGCTAATGTGCTAATGTTTAGCAGCTATAATGTTTACCATGTTAACCATCTTTGTTTAATGTGTCAGCTTGCTACCATTTGAGGATTGGTACTAACATCTGAAATTGATAGGAATCTCATTCATTTTGCCAGTGAACCAAATAATTACATCAATTGAAATTTTGACCTGATGATGATGCCAGACAAATAGCTAAGGAATCACAGAAGTTATTAAAACTTGTCTGTACATCTTGTCCTTGTATTTCTTTCTACAAGAAACAAGAACATTTACTCTTTGCAGTGGAACAAGATTGAGTGACCTTTAGATGGTATCCTTAAATATAACAAAACCGTATGAAAAAGTAAAGAAAACAAAAAAGTATTTGACAGTAAATATAGGCTACAGTAGCCTCCATCCAAAAAACAGTGACAAACAATAAAAATGTTCACAAACCAGTGCCAAGAGGAGATGGCTGCATTACAGTCCAAACTTAGGAATATGTTCCTTTAAGTACCCTTAAGATAAAAATATATCATATCCTATTATATTTCTTTTAATTTACATCAGGTTGAATCTTATTTACAAAGGAAAACCCTCTTTAATATGATGAGTTCCAAAATATAAATTGTATGTTGATGATGAATGTATTACTTTTGGTTACTTTGATGAAAAAGAATTAGCTTATAAACCAGCAAACTGTTTGTATTTATTATAAGTAGCTATTTGTATTCATCTGATGTTGCTTTCTAAATCACCTGACTGAATCAGAGCAAATTAGCCTATAAATTACTTTTGGAAATTGTCAGTGAGCCAAAAGTCCTACAAAGGATCATTATTGCTTTTAAGTGCTATAGCTTTATTCACCACTAGATGTTGCCATTTTGCTGTTTGGCAGGTCAGTGACAGTCACATGTGCATCCATGTTGAGAGAGAGAGAGAGAGAGAGAGAGAGAGAGAGAGAGAGAGAGAGAGAGTCTGTGGAAAGGGAACAACTTGGGAAGTTTTGTCATACACTGAGGGAAGAAGAGGGACAACCAGGAGAGAGTGTACAGTGTGAGATAAGTGAATGGTAAGTCATTTTCACATTTCTCTTATTCAAATGACATGTGTCAACTAACTGGCTCTTCTTTCTGACTTTCTCCTCTTCTCTACTCCTTACCTTTTCTCTTTAATTCTGTATTCTAGCTCCAACCAGATGTCAGTGACCTTGTTTAAGAGATTTAACTTTGATAAATAGGGAGCTTTTGGGGAGCGAGTTTGTCTAATTAGAAGGGATAAACTATATCCTGGTTCCATTTATCTTGTGTGAATTGGTTAATGAGTGTTGCACTTGGTTTACTTAAGGGTGGGATTACATTAATCATACTTGAGCTCAGTATGATTTGCTCATGAAAGCACACTTAAATTCTGGCCAGTATGTTTTTTGTTGTTGTTGTTGTTGCTTGTAAGTTGTATGTGAGATTGTGAAAAATGTGGTGATGTATGTGAGAATGAGGCTCTCTGATTGGCTGAGGAATGTTACTCTGGACCTCGATGAAAGACAAAAATACAACATTTCGAAATACCAACCATTCCTCAAGCTATTCCCTCCCATAATTTTTTTTTCTGGAGGGGTTACAGGAACTTAAGGCCTCACTGACTCCTCAAAACCATGGCTGGCTGGCAAAGTGCAGTGGAATTCATTGCCATACAATGTGCCCTTATGTTAGGTTAGAAGAAGTCTTACATTCTCCCAGATGAAGCTGCTCCATATTACATGTGGCACATGAAAAATGTATCTAAAATTCAATGAAGGCAGTATTGAAGGGATACATATCCTAAAAACTGTTAAAACAGCAGGTTTTCTTTTTTGTATTTCTGAGCCTATGTCGCTGTTTTGTGGTGCATTTCTTTGTTATTGTTGCATCAGTTGGATTTGAAAGCAGAAAAAAAAATCTCAGTTGTCCAAAAACATCCACGCTGAAACAACTAAATGGTTTTTGGCATCTGTGCCTCAGAATCAAAGATAAAATAGACTAAATTTTGTGCTGATTCTCAACACTCAGCACTCACATGAACCACAATAGACCAGAGTGAGAGATCCATGCACTCACATGAACCACAATAGACCAGAATGCAGTGCAGCTACATGACATATGAATAAGAAACACCATTCCAGCATTTTCTCAGCCATAAAAACTCAGATCTACTTCACTTTCCACAAAACACATATGACTATTAAAAGTTTATACCCTTCCTTTACGAGTTGCTGGGAAGTGCTAGCTCTATTCCAGATTACTACACTGCTGCCCACATTTTTGTTTTTTTCAGCAAATTGAACAGAAGTAAATAATATTTAAATATAAAGTTCAGTCCCCAGTTCATTAGGTACAACAAGCTAAAACTAATTCAGTCTAATACAACAGCCCCGCAATAAATCCTACCTTCATGAAGGTTATGTTCAGTGTTTGTCAAACATGAACTGTATTGCATCATGCTCAATACTGAGTTGATTATTTTGATTTTTAGCTCTAATTTTAATTTATAAGACTTGATTTATAAAGTAAAACAAATTAAATAAGAGTACTTGCTTTTTTCCATTTATTCTCATCATTCATGAACATGTGATTTATGACTATTGGATTGGATTGGAGTATCTCTACTTGTTATGGGCATTTGTTGTTATTTCTGATATTTCCAAAACATCAATTGATAAGAAATCAATAGATTAATCAGCAATGGAAGTAACTGTTGGCTGCAGCTTGGGAAATGTGGTACACAAATGTAGATAGACAGGGAAACTTCACAGAAGTACACTACATTATTGAAAAACTCCTGAAATGTACTGAAAACAATTATAAAACTATTTAAGGGCACATGTTTCCTTTATAAATAAACTCAGATCATGTTCTATATATAAGCTGTTGACTGCTGCCCATGAAATCCCCTGCACTTTGCAGCTCACAGTGCCAGTCAGACTGCCTTGACACATTCCAGGATGTGCACAGAGCAAGTAAAGAGAAGGAGGCAGCTTCCTTTCCCCATGTCCTCCCACATTAAATCAACTCCAGCATGGCTAAACTGATGAACTGATGGCTGTGGACATTTGGCAGCTGCACACTGTTTACATTTAGCCTGAAAACACTGGCCAAGACCAAAGCTGCTGCCAACACACAGTTTTCAATCTGACTCTGTGTTTTTCCTTGCTGCTATGAAGTGCATATGGCATGGATGAAAGAAGTGAAAATATGTTTCTGAGAGTAGGTGTGGAGTGTTTTCTTTAATCGCTACAGCTGGTGTTGTTTGTTGGTGTAACTATAGCTCTGTGGCCGACTTGTGGGCTTCTCTAGGTGTGGCGACTCTCTGGATAATTGCCCTGAACACTGGCTCTACTGAAGGTGGATATAACAAGGCTGCATTGTGTGTGTGTGTGTGTGTGGCACTGCTCTGCTCTGCTCCAAATTCACTCACCTAGTTTTCCTCAGTTCTGTGTTCCTTCAGTACATTTTTTTTGCCAGATTTCAGCCAGTCCTCTCTCACTTTGTTCCGTCTTTGATTGCACAGTTTCCAGCCTTATGTTCTTGTAGCCCACTTTTCTTCAGTCCTGCCAGAAGAAGAAAGGGCTGACAAGACTATGAATATATGTTATGTTAAAAATATTGTGGGTAAGGTATTTCTTTTGTTTCTTTTTCTGATCTTTACTCCTGCCCAGGTAGACGGAATTGTATAAGCATAGGAATGAAAAATATATAATATCTTGAAGGTGATACGGGCTATATGTCCAGTTTTAGATTTTGTTCAGCACTGTGAGAGGTAGTGCAAAAACACAATGTGAAAGATATATGAAGAGAAAACTAAATGGTCCTACAGAATGATACACTTTAGAGAGGTGCAACACAACAAACCCTAAATTACAGGTAGGTACACAATACAACAGCAGATATGAGACACTACAAAGTATGATAAGGCCAATATGAATTAATTATTGGGCCAACGGGCACAGTATTAGAGATACAAGATACAGGGAGATAAAATTTTAATAGTTCTGCTGGTTCATACTAGGTAACTGCAGCAGGAAACAGTAATAGTAATAGCATTCAATTAAAAACTGACACCCAGGGCTGGAGCCAGGTTTTTAGAGATGTTAAAGTCATGAGTCCTACATGCATTTTTGCTAGGTTTGTTTGAAAAGAAATACCAATATGCTTACATTTATTACACCTATTTGATCATTTCTAGACACATTTCTTGAAAAAAATGTTTGACACTTGAATGCTGTTTTAACATTCGTCTGTTAAAGGTGGAGCATTTTTCTGTGCTCACCTCAAGTCTCAGTTTAACACGTGTTCGTACTTTAAGGATGTGTGACATCGCACCTAGTTTGTAGCTAAACATGGCCCAGTATGAAACTTGTTATATTAGTATTCAAATCAGAGTATTTCTATGTCTTATAACATGTCTGGAGGGGATCTTTACATTTGAAAATATAAGTTGAAGTATGCTGTAATGAGTATCTTCGAAGACTATATCCACAACAAAAGTGAAAGTTACTTAGCAGAAATCTCCAAATCCCCCCAAATATGGATCTTGTTGTCCACGAGTCTGGCTCTGCTAACAAAACAACAAAAGTGTTATCTTAAACCAGTAGTTTACAGCAATTTTTAGTTTTAAATACACTTTGAAGATTGAAGATCAACATCAATTTAATTTAGACATGTTAAAAATAAAGCTACAGCCAGCAGCCAGTTAGCTTAGCTTAGAATAAAGAATGGAAACAAACTGAGGGGAACTAAAAAACAGTGTGTTTGTCATCCATAGTCACAGCACTAATACTTGATTGCACATGGTGGTTGTTTTATTTTTCCGCATGTCCTTTCAGAATGTGAGGCACCAGCATTGCCTCTTACAGTTTTGAAGGGTCTAATTTGTCCCCACTGTTTCTCCTTGTTGAGAGCTCTGCCGAGATGTTAGTGCAGAGTGAAAACCACAAACCATAACCACACTCTTTCACTGCTGCTGACTCCCAGTCTTACGCCCCGTTTAACACAGAAAAAAGTACAAGGCAGGTTTTTTTCCCCTCCCCTCACTACATTTCTTGATGTGTCCTCCCTTCCTCACACCCTATATGTCACTCTGTCCACCATAATTTACTCCTGGCTGATATACCCAGCTATATATTGTATTTAATTTGTTTAGACTCCTTAGTTTTCTTTGCAGGCTATAAAAATAGCAGACAGCATTTACATTCTGTATATAGCTGGTTCTTTTTAGCCTTCTTGGTGGTGCAACTGCAGACTAATCTTTAGATAACATGTAATTTGCATTGTGTAGGGAATTCTTTAAACATGCAGACATCCCACAAAGTCAAAATATTTCCTGTATATTTCTGTTTGCATAGTCAAAGTTATCTTTGCTTTCCTTGAATTTCTCACAAAGCTTTCTTTCTGCATGCTCTGTTTCTTCATATAATTTTTATAATGTTCTGTCTGAGCATCCTCAAACATCTCAAAGTATGAGCTTGACTCCCATTTACATTCATTTCTGGCAGCCACTTGTGTCCAGTCTTTGCTGAACTTAATAGATTTTGTCTAACTTTATAGAGGTTGGCTCCCTGGACACAGATCATGCTACAGACTGACTGAGTGAAAAATCAATTTTCATGACTTTAAAATGGAGAGCATCTGTCTGCTAGATTTGAAGTACAGTGCCTTCAGAAACTTTCCAAACCCCATGATGTCCTGAAGTGCACCACACAGAATACAAAGTAAATTAGGATTTGCTGTTCACAATCAACATAGAATACCTTATAAAGAAAATTTGAACACAGTTTAAAGCTTTGTGTTTTTCACAGTTTTTTTTAAACGATCCCATTTAAAACAGGCAATTTGTTCCTGAATTTATATATTATTCTTACCCGTGTCTTTTTTGGGCATTCTTTTAAATTGTTCAAAATGTGCAGTTTTTCTCCTGCTCAATAGGGATCCTCTGTGAACAGCTATCTTCACTGCAGAGACTTTCAATGGGATTCATTCAAGTCTGTTTTTTGGCTCAGCCACTGAAGCACTTCTAGTACTGAAGCTACTATATTTTGAATTAAGACTGGTTCTCATGCAGTTTTTAAATGGAAAGCTGTCCTACACAGTAGGAGCTTCCTATTCCAGCATAAACGTTTGCTGTCAAACACCTTTTGATCTGATGCAATATGAACATGCCACTGATTAGAATCATTTCATGTTGCTCTGGATGAAAGATATCTCACAAATTTTACAGATTATGTCAATAAAAAAATGTGTCTGTTCAAAAGCAAATAGGCACTACTGTCTATCATGGACTATGGATTAAACATGAAAGTTTAACGTTACACACAATGTAAGTAAGGTTTCTAAAGGGATATTGTTAAGTTAGTTTACTACCATATTTGATGCTGCTGTGTTACTGGAGATACGCATGATTGAGAGAGACTTTTGTCAATTAGGCCAATGCGGTCCTTAATGTATTATCTCTTTAATGAAACTGTATTTATTTATTTTTTGCTGTTGAATATTACCAACAGAATTTAAAGTAGTTAAAGGTCTGATGTTATGTCAAAGATGTCTGTATAATGTGAGAGATATCTGAGATATCCACTGAAGTTAGCCTGGTAACCAGCTAGACCACTTTGAACATGTGTGCGAGCGGCAAGTTCCCTATATTACACAAGCTCTTTTAGCTGGCTGTTTTGGTCTAATAAATATCTCATTGTAAAACACACGTCATTTAAACTCGACAGATACAAAATAAAACTGACCAAAACTGTTGTGGTTAGTCTTTCCACTGTTCCAAAAATAACTCTGGTTTGGTCAAAATAATCCCTTAAATCACCAAGTTAGATGTAAAAATATTCTGCCTCTACATGCTGTCGCTGCCTTTCACTCATCTCCCTGCCTAAACCATGCCATGTCTTCATCATCCTGAGTCAGTCCTGGTCAGAGCTGCTGTAAATCACCTCGGTAGTGTATTCTCTGTTATCAAACTGGTCTGCGTCATTCTTGGAGGTTGTGTTCAGTCCCGGACATGATTGCCAGGAGGCTGCTGAGCCTGGTTCTGTTTCCCACTTGCCCGGCTCCAGTTCTGGTGCCCATTCAGGACTCAGTCAGCTAAGTTAGGTGCATGGCTAACTGAGTTAATTAGCGAATGACAGTCAGCAGCAGTTATGACTTGATATGCTGCCCCCTATTTTGTGAAGTATGAATACGACAGGTGGAGAGCAGTCTCACTTCTTACATATTGTACCTTTAAGTGTCTTTAAGAAAATGTATTTGAATAATTGTGGTTCAGCGCAAGGAAGTGACCCTATTGCCAACTAAGAATTTGGCAACATAATGGATGTCCTTTGAGGAATGTACTGCTTTTGGGAGCCAGCATCTAGTAAGTGTGAGCTTTCATTCTATGTAGCGTCACAGGCTAAGAGAAGAGTAATGAATGTATTGTTTTTTACAAAACACACATACAGGGATGATGTTCAGAACATCACATGTCATTTCATAGATCATGTTCCAAGTCTTTGTATTATATAGCTGTTGCTTTACAGCTAAAGTTGTTGTTTATGTTTTAATGTTTATTGTAATGTTAATTATGTCAAATTTTCCTCATGATTTCAGACTGTTTAATCTTCTATTTTGCAGTCTCCGAGCAGCTGTTACTTCGTGGCTACTTTACAGCCCAGATTTGGGAAATAAAAATGTGCATTGTCCTTTAGTCAAGATTTTCATCATATTTACATCAAAGGTACTCCCACTTCTGTTCTTGATCTGTCGCCTGAACTATGGAAGGCTTTTTTCTTGATGGTTTGTTTGTTTCGAAGACTCTGGCCCAAGGAATAAGCAATGTAGTTGTAGTTTTCTATTTCCTAATGATGCCACCTGCTGTGCCCTATTACACTTTTCGTTTTGTTGATGTTTGTTCTCTCTTAATCTTACGGATTCCTTGGACCATATCTAAGATTTTCACTGCTCTGCTCTGTCACTGTACTTCATTGCGCTGTCGTCCATTGGACTATGTATGTTGTGTTTTATTTTAGACCATGCCACTTGAAGTGAACACAAGTCGACAAGCTAATTCAAGTTGTAGAGAATCTAAAAGACATTTAAGGCAAAGTTGATGCAACCAAACTTGATTTGAAGTGCCGTTGCAATGCTTTGAATAACTATTGCCTCAAAACATTTCAGCTTTTCATTTTTAATTCATTTGTAAACAGCTATAAATAAACTTAAAACAACACACTTCAACATTTATGGTTTAGTGTCTTTAGATCACAAACAAAAACATCCTCATTCAATCTATTTCAGATGAAGTTAAGGGGGTTTCATGAGTTGTTGGTGAAGAAAACTTTGTATGCTGAACTTGTACCTTCAGAACTGCTTTATATTGCCCTGCTTGTGAAAAACCCCTGAGAACACTGAATCTTGCATTTTTTTTATTGTTGTCACAACTACTGTGTGCAATCCCGCCCTTTTTTCTCCTCAGTAGTACTCATTGGATTTTCCTGGTTTGCCATGTCTTAAAGTTTTTTATGTGTCACATCAAGAACACTAAGAGAATGTCTTGTTTTCATTCCATTTTAGGATGATGCATCTAATTATATCCCAATCATCTCACTTGACTCGACTCGACTCGACTCGGTTTGGCCGTGCTCCATTTTCCATTGCAGATTCCACATTCCGTAGATAGTACCTCTCAATGTAGCTGGTTGTCATCGCAACGCCACACACAACTGCGGCGACGTAATGTTCAATGCGACACACACCAGCGATCCACACAGCTTTCACTTTATTTAAGTTAAAACATTTCAACATTACTCAGAATGTAAAGACAGATAAGCGGTATGAAAACCTTCCAGCTGTGTTTTCCTCTGCCACTGTTGCTGCAGCGGTCTGTGTGACGGTGGGAGCAGAAGGAAATGGCGCAAAAGGCTCAACACCAAGGCTAACAGTCCTCCCACGTCAATGGTACTTCACTCTCCTCGTTTACTCCTCTCACGGAGAGCGAAGTATCAGAACTCCTGACCCGTAGCCGTCCTATGACATGCCCACTGGACCCGATTCCGACGAATCTCCTCCAAGCCAAATCTCCTACCGCGGTCCTGGCAATCACTCGTGATAAATACTTCTCTGGCTTCGGGAACCTTCCCGTCCAATTTCAAAAGGGCTCAGGTTAAAGCCTTGCTCAAAAAGCCCTCCCTCAACCCTACTCAAGTTGAGAACCATCAGCCAGTTTCACTTCTAACATTTTTATCCAAAACTATCGAACGAGCAGTCTTCAAACAGGTCTCAGAATTCCTCACACAGAATGACCTCCAAGATCCATATCAGTCTGGTTTTAAGAGTGGCCACTCTACTGAAACAGCTCTTCTGCTAAACCTCTCTAAGACCGAACTCTTGGTCATTCCGGCCAAGCAATCTATTCACCACAACATCAAACTACAAATTTACTCCTCAACCATCACTCCAACCAGGGTGGTGAGAAACTTGGGTGTCATGATTGATGACCAGCTGTCCTTTTCAGACCATGTTGCTGCTGTCTCTCGGTCGTGCCGCTATGCTCTATACAACATAAAGAAAATCAGGCCCTACCTCACTCAGTATGCCACCCAGCTTCTGGTACAGGCCATGGTTATCTCTCACCTTGACTATTGCAATTCCCTTCTAGTAAGTCTTCCAGCTTGTGTGGTGAAATCCTTACAAATGGTCCAGAATGCAGCAGCGCATCTGGTTTTTGATCAGCCCAAAAGGACGCATGTCACTCCATTACTCAGTGACCTCCACTGGCTACCCGTGGCCTCAAATCAAATTCAAGTCACTAATGCTTGCATACAGAGCTACTACTGGGTCTGCACCCATCTACCTAAACTCCATAATACAAGTTTACATTCCTTCTCAGCCACTACGCTCCTCCAACGAACGCTGCCTGGCTCTGCCATCCCTGCACACAAAGCAATCTCAATCCCGGCTGTTCTCATCTGTGACACCACGATGGTGGAAAGAGCAACACATGCCATCAGAGCAGGGGTCCCTCTCCAACTTCAAGAATTATAACACCTCCAACTCCTAACCTCTAACATGCACTTCCTGTACTGTTCTTCTTCTATCCCCTTACAATTATCCTGTATTGATTGCACTTTTTGTTAACTCTTACTTCTTTCCCAAGGTATTTACCCCATTGATAGATATATATTAGTGCTCTCTTACAGCTTGATGCTTTGTTGATGCATATGTTGTTCCTCAAATGTAAGTCGCTTTGGATAAAAGCGTCTGCCAAATGAGTAAATGAATGAATGAAATGAAGAAAATGACCACAAAGAGACAACCACAGATGCATAATCACCAAAACGAGATGCAAAACAACCACAAAGAGAATCAAATTGACCACAAAGAGAGGCAGGGGGCTTCTACATGTTGGTGTCCAATCTGTCCATGCTAATATATTTGCTTTGTGTTGTTTTGTGGGACAAAGAAAGTTAAATGTCAAAAGTCAAAATATTTTCAGCCAGGGCCACATATACAAACAGGAGAAAAGTTGATGGAGGACAAAGTGCCTAATTTTGTGCTAATTTGTAGTGTTCCTATCTAGGTCTATGATGTAATTAACATTCACAGTCTGCCGCTCCATGGTCCACAGTGACTTGTTCTCATTGAGAAGCTCACAAGGTACTTCTTTACTGCCACAGCCTGCGGATTAGTTGCCATGGAAACAAAGCTGTCGGAAGTCAGGAGGAATATGTTACTCGATACTTGCAGTGTGGAGGATACATTACGGAAAAGTTTGAAGAGTGTTGTTGACAGAGGCTCGGTAGCTCTCAGGGACTGGATGTGTTGGAAAAGCCTCAACATTTATTTCTCCTCTCCCTGCCCATCCAGCTCTTGCTCTCTGGACTTATTCATGAAAATTCTTTTTTATGTTTTTGAAGAGATTTTACCTAATTTGTGGTGATTCGTTCACCAAAGGCCAGATGGAGAGTAAAAACAAACTGTGCAAATGTTTAAAACAGAATAAAAAACCCAGACCTTGCATTAACAACCTGATAATTCCTTCATGAATTATTCACTAAGAGGAGCTGCAGCATGTTTGCTTTATCTGTCCAGGCTGTATTTTTTCTGCCTTAACCTTGAATTGTTTGCATATTATCTCTTACCAGATTGTTATGAGTGTGGTCTCCAGCTTTTATTCATTAGTGCTTCAAAAGAATTGCTAATAGTGCTGCAAATCATGTCTGATATTCAAAACAAAGATACACAAGATAGATAGATATAAACTTTATTTATCCCGAGGGAAATTCAAGTATCCAGTAGCATATGAAACATACATACATTAAACCTATATTAAAATAGAATTAAAATTAAAATAACTTATAACACAGTAGCCACAGTAAAACAGTACAAAAACAGTAAACAGTGCAGATGGAGGTAGAAATTGTTCTTTTGTCTATTGTCCTCCCTGCCATGACTAGGAGCTGTTGTACAGGCCAGGGGGACTAAAGAGATTTTAAGTCTGTTGGTGGAGCTGGGCTGGGACAGCAGTCTGCCACTGAATACACTCCTCTGCCTGATGAAGGTGTTGTGCAGAGGGTGGTGGGCGTTGTCCAGTATGGACAGCAGTTTGTCCAGGGTCCTTCTTTCTGCCACTGTCACTAGAGAGTCCAGCTCTGAGCCCACCACTGAGCCAGCTCTCCTCACCAGTCTGTCCAGTCGACCGGCGTCTCTCTCCTTGCTGCTTCCTCCCCAGAAAACTACAGCATAAAAGAGGACGCTGGCCACCACAGACTGGTAAAACATCTGCAGCAGTTTTTGCAGATGTTGAAGGACCCCAGGTCCTGCACCACCTCACGAAGACCTCTACCAAGCTCCTGTACTCCTCCTCCTGTCCATCCTTGATGCAGCCAACTATCACAGTATCGTCTGAGTATTTCTGCATGTGGCAGAGCCCGGTGTTATACTGGAAGTCAGATGTGTACAAGGTGAAGAGGATGGGAGAGAGCACTGTCCCCTGTGGTGCTCCGGTGCTGCTGACCACCGTGTCTGACGTGTGGCCCCTCAGTCTGACGTACTGTGATGGTCTCTGTGAGGAAGTACGTAATCCATGTCACCAAACATTGGTCTACCCTCATCTCTGTCAGCTTGTCTCTCAGTAGGAGCGGCCGGATGGTGTCGAAGGCGCTGGAGAAATCAAAAAATGGCATTCTCACAGCGCCGCTCACCTTGTCCAGATGTGAGTAGGCCCTGTGGAGCAGATAGAGGATGGTATCCAAACTGCAGTGGACCTTGTGCATGGTGAACCTGGGGTCTGAGGACATGTAGCAGCAGCCATTCAAAGGTCTTCATGATGTGTGATGTCAGTGCTACTGGTCTGAAGTCACCTGGCTCCCTGGGGTGTTTTTTCTTGGGAACCGGGATGAGACATGAAGTCTTCCAGAGAACTGGGACCCTCCCCAGCTGCAGGCTCAGGTTGAAGACATGCTGGAGTGGCTCCCCCAGGTCAGCAGAACAGGCTTTAAGCATCCTTGGACACACTCTGTCCGGGCCTGCTGCTTTCCTTGGACGGAGCCTCCTCAGCTCTCTGCTCACCTGATCCTTGGTGATGGTGGTGGGGAGGGGTGTTGAACTGTCCATGTGTGTGGAGAGTGGGGGTGGTCTGCATCCTGTTGTTAATTAAGTGAAAAGTCTTATCTTTTGTCATAAAAGGTTATTAACAAAGGACAGTTAGGTGTTTTCTAGTATAATGACTTCTCTTGAGTCCTGTGATTAGAGTTGATACAGCTCATTACTCCCTGTAAATAATATTGATACTGGAATGCCATCTTGCAATTTTGAAGTTGGCCACTGGGGGCTAAATGAGCCATCAAGTGAGTCCATGGTGAAAGGACAGAGCTGGATGACTTTCCTCTGTTCCTGCTAGGGAAGGACTGCAAGTCTAAACTGGCTGAAAAAAGGCTTATATATGTGTAAATATGTATGTGATTTTTTTTTTATTAATCTTTGAAATGTGAAAGTTTCCTGGTGTGCAGTTTATAAAAAATGTAATCACAGTTACAAGAAAAATGACAAGTTAAAGTTGTGATTGTATTTTTATTGTAACTGTATTTTGTATTTCATAGATAAATCTATCAGTTTATGTGTAATAAAATAAATCAGCCAGACTATAACTTTTCAATTTTGTGGTTAAAGGAGAAGGTTGAAGGTTTTCTTGTTGTCAGCAAATTCAAAATCCCAAATTAATTGATCCAAATACAAGTATTGCCTGAGGAGCAAAAGCCTGACATGGATGTATCGCCCTACAACCTGGGGGTTTGGACTCCCAACAAGGAGTCACAAAATATTGATGAATAAATAAATTATAAACAGAAGAGAAAGAAGAAAAAAGTATATAAAGTATATTTGTGAAGATATAAAGTCTTTAGTTGAAACAAATATTGGCTGAATTGGAGAGATTTAGATTTTTATTCATCTGATTTTGGATTATGAAGGTTTATTCATTTAACACAATAAATGTTGTATGGTTGATGGCAACTTTTATTAGTGAGAAAGGTTGAATACATTCAGTAGTCTACAAATATTACAGATCTCATAGACTACATTCAATGTATAAAAACTCTAGTCTACAATATGAACACTACTAAAAAAACCCACAACACTTCTGTATAGTTGTGAAGCCCTGGGAGGTAAATATGTTAAATCAGATCAATAATAAAAACTATACTGTCATGTATTCCAGTTTTTCTCAGTTGCTTTGGTACATTTCTCGAATCAGCCTTAACATTTGCAAACAGTAAGTGCATTTTTCAAACAGGTAGTACAAACAGCACAACACAACACAGTGGATTACCTGCAAAAGGCCATAACTTGCTCAAAATCCTTAGTCTGTCTCTCAAAAGCAAACCTTTATGTCATTGAACTTGTCAGTGCCATCAGAACGACAAGTCCTTGTGTCTTGTTTATGAACAAGCAAGTCAGAATGTTTAGCTATCTTGTCAATATAACAGTGTACTCTGTAAGTATTTTCTGATGTACACTTTGACTAAGATTTTAATGACAATGATTGAAAATGCACAAGGCTGCACTTTTTTTGTATGGCATATATCACTTTCACCAGTACAAAGTTATACATTGCAGGAGAGAGGACAGGAATCACAGCTATGCTTTTACTATTCATACTGTAATTTGTTGACAGAGCATTGTCGTTGTAAGAAGAAAAAAAAGAGACATGACTGTTGCCTGTTGTATCACAGATTCTCTTCCACATCACAACAGATATCTTCATCAATTATTATCTATTCCTACTTTGTTTATGGTCCTTAAGAAACAACATTTCGTTTAGCTAGAGTACTTGTAATAAAACAAAATTAATAAAGTATTTTAACTTTGATTTTTGATAACGTGTTCAACCATTTTGCATGTAGTGACTAATGCAATGAAATTATGCCTAGATGTTTTGGGGGGTAAGATTATTCAACAGAGACTGGTATAATTAATTGTGATCAGCAGGACATAAGCAATTGATAATGTAGGAAACAGCAGACAATTGTACATAATCATTTGCATCAGTGTGTCAAGTCATTTGCAATTTGTTGAAAACAATGAGAAAGTGCTTTTATGATGTGCACAAGTGATGAGATGATGTGGAGGTTGACAATTAGTTTTGAGAATTTCAATTCTGATCTGAGAAATGCACCAAAGTGACTGAGAAAAACTGTAATTTACTCTCTTTGTACATTTTGGCTAGAATTGTGTTTTGAATGTTATTAGTTTGCGAGGCAAAGACCAAGAAAGGAAGGTAAGGAAGTCTTGGCTGCCAATGTATTCATAGAGGCAAACTGATATGGCATGCCATGTATGAGAATTATAGCCCATCTAAAGTTCATGCTCATGGAAAATAATTAATATGGAGGTTACACCATAAATGCTGTCATGATGATCACGGAAAGCCTTTATAGCTTTTTAATTGGCTACCCTGTCATGCTGAGGGAACATAATTAAAGCAACAACTACTGGAGTGCAAGGTACAAAGTAGGTTTAGTTATAATTTTACAACAGAGGGTAGTTGATGTTTTTATAACACTCACAAAAAGCAAGACCTTATATACAATTATTTAAAATAGATAGGTGGATAAACAGAGTTATAGAAAACACAGAGCAGTGCTGAGGATAAATTTAGGAGTCTGACCGCTTGGGGGAAGAAGATGCTGCATCCTTGGTTTTGCTAACATTGAGCAGTAGGTTGTTCTCTGTACACCGCTCTGCAAAATTATCAATTTCCTCCCGATATGAACTCTCATCGTTGTTTGAGATTATGGTGGTGTCATCCACAAACTTCTCTCCATGTCGGGGGTTGCAGCAGTGGGTGTACAGAGTGAACAGGAGGGGGCTGAGCACACAGCCCTCGGGGGCTCTGGTGTTGAGCACTAGAGTGGAGGACGTGTGACCGCCAATCCGAACTGTCTGGGGTCTGTTTGTGAGGAAGTCCAATATCCAGTTGAGTGTGATAATCAAGCCTAGAGTGCTAAATTTGCCAGTCAGTTTCATGGGGGAGATTAGGCTGAATGCTGAGCTGAAATCCACAAACAGCATTCTGAGGTAGGTGTTTTTTTCAAGGTGTGTGAAAACTGAGTAGACGGCAGTGGAGATGGTATCCTTTGTGGATCGGCTGGTTCTGAATAGATTAACATTTTCTTAAATAGGGGTTGGATCTGACATTATGAAATAGTTTTTTTAACTTGCTGTCAAAACTGTGAAAGCTACTTGAAAGCGCAACATTTTGTCACTGTCCGCTGCACAGTTCATCTCGAAGCCTTTGGACACACTGATTGTTGTGACTCTTTAAATGTCCCTCTTTATTGTTGCTTGTACAGTATATCACGATCCAATCTTCACTCAGTCAGTTGGCTGTGGCAACATAGCTATGTTAAGGGGAGGTTGTGACCTTGTCCTGCTAGAAAGCAGGACCACAATGTGCCATGACTATCCCCTTTCGTGAATAATATGGAATGATGATGTAATGAAAGAGAACAATTTAAATCCAAGCTTATGAAACATGCAGATGCATTCAAATATCAGTTACAGATGGGTAACAAATTAAACAAACACAAAATATCATATGCATCTCCCTTTGTTGATTTTCCACTAATTTAATCAGGCATTTCCTTTAATAATGTCAGGTGTTGGTTCCTGTCCCAGGAGACTGGGTCAGGAAAGAAAGAGTTTGAGTAACATGAAGAATGTCCCATTGTTGACACTTGGTCTTCACAAATCACTTCTGTTACATCACTTTAATTTAGTTTGTTGTGATTTTATTAATTTTAACAGATCATACACTCTAATGCACACACTAATGCTGCCTACCTCCACAGAGCTCACATTCACAGTGAAACATTTCTCACCACATATCAAATGCTCAGCTAACAGTTGTGTTGATAATTGGCTTCGAAGGTGTCCTGTGCACTTGAAAGAAAGCCTAAGAATATCCATCCCAGTTATTCAAGATGTGCCAGATAGCAACAGCAACTACAATAGCTTCTGATTACTAGTTATCAAAGCAGAACAACATGTGTGAATGTTTGAGTAGGAGGTAGATATGAAAGCCAGTTGGAATTTTTTTTTTTGATGTCATGATCATGTTTGTAGTAGAGGGAACACCATATCACAGGACAGCACAAAACCAATCAGCTTCTTGGCACTTGGTAATAAACACACAAAAATACAAAAATGTCCTGTTCAGTGAAACATGTTATTTCATTCAGAAATCATTTGCACACTTCATGATCAAACCCTTTTCTCTCTGGGAGCAAATTATTTACTACGCAATAATGACAGCTATTAACCCATGCTGGATAAGCGCAGATCAAGTGCTCCTTCAATTGCCCTTTAGGGGCCTCTGCTCAAAGAAAAGACTTATTTTAAAAGTGTGAACAAATGTGGTATCTAAGTGAGAAAAAAGTAACACCACTGCAGCTTCCAGTCACTATCACTATTATACATAATCTTTAATGTATAAAAAATTTGGCAGGACAGGTGGGCCAAAAACCTGACATTGGCCCAAGAGACTGGTGTTCATTTCCCCTGTGAAACAAAAAATTAACAATAATTGTTTTTAGTGAAGTTACGTAGTTTATGTAAGTTACATAAGTAGCATAACTTAACTTACATAAATTAAGTCATGTAACGTAGTTTGGGTATATTAACCCAAGCCATGATGTTTTCCTGAACCTAACCAAGTAGTTCTGGTGCCTAAGACTAACCTAATTGCGACGTTTCACAACGACCACTACTTTTATTTTGAAGGTCTAACCGGACATTGCATATTTATTATTGCTAACTTGACGGGCATTGGATTTTTGTTGCTAACCTGACCTTGCAGCCCTATAGTCCAAATATGATGCAAAACGGGTACACAGGGCGTTAAAATGCAGTGCATGGCCTCCATATGTTATGAGTTGGAAGTGAGAATGTGTTGCGGATGCTGGACTTTGGTTGAAAACTCTAAATAAAAGTCGCCCTTGAGTTAGGAATGTGTTGTCCAAGTACTATTTCCAAGTAAAGAACACATTTTTATACTCATGAAGGACACATTTCTGATAGATCTGACTTTTGCCTTTTTTGTTTAGAACACACGATCTTGTTCATTTTCAGTAGGCCTATTTGCAAAATGATACACATTTGAACTGCTCTAAAAATGTCTTAATTTGAATATAGTAATCTTATTTTGGCACTGTTCATTGATTGTGTGTCCATGTGTCAAATAAGCAACACTCACTTTATCTCCTTTACTTTACAAACTGCTGTTTAATATTTTTCTTTTAGTTCTCTTGACAGAGGATAAGACACCATCATTCAGTGTAACATCACCATAGAAACACAATCAAATAATAACCCAAGTTATGGGTGCCCCTAAAAATAGCTCATGCTACAGTTACTGTGAGCATAGGCGTTTTTTTTAACTTGGCAGTTTCTGACCTTTATTCCAGTAGCTCTACAAAACATTACCACAAAAGGCATTCATTAAAATCCTTTGCTAAATCCAGTGCAGCATTCATAACAGAAGCTGCAGAAGGTGACTAGACACCACAGACCAGAATGAGTTTGTTGCTTGAATGTCTTTCTGCAACAAATATTTTAATACTTTTAAAACAAAATACATGAAACATGATGTGATTTTAACATTAACAGACACTATGAGCTCTTCTTCTCACAGCCTGTCAGGTTAAATAAGCACCACTGGATGCCCTTGGGACGCAGACTGTTGAAAGTTGTATTTTATCTGTTTTTTAAACACTATTGACAGCCTCAAGAAAACACAATGGACCAAGGTCCTTGAGGAAAGATGGAACTCACACACAAACATCAACACAAATAAACAATTGCACAAGGACACACTTGTGCATCAATAGATGTTGCTTGATCCGAGTTGCTTCACGTCTGCTCCAGGGACTTTATCGTTGATGCTCTCTGTCTACTGGATCAAGCAGGTTTGCCTACACACAGCCACCTGTCTGAACACTCCTCTGATGAGATTACTCACACTGGGATTTTGGCTGTGTTTTTTTGTGCATGTGTTTTGTTGTGATACTCTCTTAATGCTGTGAATGAGGGAGGACAGATGTCTCTGTGTGTTTCTGTGTGGATGTGGGTCTGACTGAAAAACTGAAACCGTGGGTTTATTTATTTCATCTGTTTATTACTATATACTCAGTGAATTGAATGAAATTATACCACAGTGGCTGGAGCAAATGCAGTGTATTAGATTCAGTGCATTACACACACGTTCAGTTAAATACATTCAGTCTCCACACAAAGAAACTCACTGCATCTCAATATGCTTCAAAATCATTTGTTAAACAAACGTCTTAAACATAAACACATAAGAACGTCTGCTAATCAAAAACACTCATAAGTAGTTTCTGAATACCCCTGTGACTTGACATTCACCCATGTGTATTGAGGTTTTAAGCACTGAAGAGTCTAGAAATTACCTTGTAGTGAATATATTCTGTGTAATGAGCGATACCAATGGGACAGTCGGAGACGTGATTGGTAGACCAAGTTAAATTTCAGATATTTCATGCTTTTCAGTCTGGAAAGCAAGACAACACGTGGAAATAGATTTTCACAAATCAGATTTAAACCATTGATTTGATTTTCGACTCAGATTTAAAGACACGTGTCTCAGTCTGGCCATGCAAATCAGATTTCAGACTGTGTTCTGTGTGTGGGCATGTATGGCGTTAAATTAAATTGCCTTTAACTCAACAACATTGGATACACTGTATAAAAAATTACACTTAAAACCTAAAACACACAGCTCACTCAATTTTACCTGCAAATAGCTATTAGTTTGATATCCAAGTAGGGTTAAATCAAGGGCAACTAGATGTGGCTAAAGATACTGGAATATGTTTTGCACACTCATCCAAGAGGCTTCTTCAGTTCTAACTAGTTGCAGATGATTCTACTATTGTTAGTCTCCTCTACTCTGAGGAACGGGATCATGGTCCTGTTGTAGATGATTTTGTACACAGGTGTGATAGGGCATTCCTTCAATTAAATGTAGAAAAGATGAAGGATATGCTGATTGATTTTAGGCGTGAGTCATCAACTCCTCAGAGCACTACCATCAATGGGCAGATGGTGCGATTCGTAGAAACATATATCTCAGCAGTCTGATCGAAAGTAAGTTGAATTTTAATTCCAACACTGAGATGCTCTGCAAAAAAGGCCAACAACAACTGTTTTGCCTTTGCAAACTGTCAAAGTTTCATGTTGATAAGATCCTCCTGACCCTTTTTTATAAATCATACATTGAGTCTGTATTAACATTTTCGGTAATTTGCTGGTATGGTAATCTCACTGTCAAAACTGCTCTTTCCGATATAGTGAAAGTCAGCAGTAAAATCCTAGGTGTCCAGCAATGTAACCTCACTGACCTGTAACAGACAGGTATTTAGGAAGGCCAAATCAATTATTTCAGACAGCACCCACCCCATTCACTTTTTTTTAACACATGGCTGTAAAATTTATTTATATTTTATAAATTCAGAAATGAGTACCTTATTATTGCAGCACTTTATCTATCTTCTCATTCCGCTGTTGTACAACCAGAGTCTGTAACATTTTTGTATTGTATGTATTTTGGTCTTGTATCTACGTCTGTTCTGTGTTAATGTCTTACTGCAGAACCAATTGCCCTACAGGGAAAAAAGTTAAAATAAGAATAAGAAATAAGATAAAGAGGATTTTATTTTTTAAATCCAGTGTGATATAAATAGATTTTTTTTTATCTAGGAGTGGGAGTCATGTACAGTATCTATGAGGCAGTCAAAGAGCTGTCTCCATGTTAACACAGTGGGGGTGGTTGTTCATGCATGTGTGCTATAGTGAGTTTTTACACGTGCAAGATGTATGTTTGTATCTGTAAAATGGGTGGATGAATTTACAGCAAACCCACACTGCTTCTTTCCTCTCAGGGGGATTTGTCTTCCCTTCATGTTCAGAAATACATGTCCTTACAGGGAGCATATTTGCCCATTCTTGGGCAGCATTTGACTGCCAAGCAAGGTAATAACCTTTCCTGCTAGGAGGGATTAGCAGTAGAATGCATATGTCAGATGTGACACATAAGCACACATCATGTTTGCAGGTGCAAAGGTTTTCACGCTGGTTATTCCGAGGTGTCGAAAAGAGATCAGAATCAGTCATGGAGCTGCTGACACCTCAATTGACAGAAATGTTTTATGAATTGTTGGAGATATTAATGAAGATGAATGGATGGAGATATTTATAACTCTAAATTAGGTTTGAAAGATTTCCTCAGTCACAGGCGGACTAATCCTTCATCTGGATATTATTTCCTTGTCAATTTGTAATGTGAAATAAATTATTCCATGATTAAGTCAGAGATATCGGTTGTTTGCTTTTGCGTGATCATTGGCCATGGGATATTATATCACATGAACTGGACTAACAACAAGGTGTAAATAATGGAAGCTAGTCATCAACACTTATTTTGTTAACAACTTGGATATGTTAATCACTAGCCTGCTGTCATTACTGACAACATACGGGTGTATTAACCATTAACCTGCTACGTTGTTTGCCAGAACATGTATTGAGTGAATTGTCACAGCTTGTTCTGTAATACATTAATCTACTGCAACACTGCTGTTTGCCACTTTGTTGGCTTTTTGAAAGCAACATTTTGGCAAATTAAAGATTTTCCACCTTCATACTATGTATTCTAAAGTAGCATAGTAGTTTGAATGAATATAAATTTGTAAATAGAGTTTATTTCTTTTATATCTTTTTTTAAATTTTTTTTACCTACCTCATGCAACTGATCTACCTCATGCTCGTTTTATGTAAGTCTTGTAGTTGTGATTTTTATTTTTATGTTATGTATTTATCTTCATGTACTGCAACACTGCAATTTCCCTTCGAGGATGAATAATCTACAGTTGCAAGAAGACGTTCAGCTCTCCCAGCTGAACGTGCCTGACTCCACCTGCAGGTGGATCACTGACTTCCTGACGGACAGGAAGCAGCACGTGAAGCTGAGAAAATATGTCTCTGATTCCAGGACCATCAGCACCGGTTCCCCTCAAGGCTGCGTTCTCTCCCCTCTGCTCTTCTCCCTGTACACCAACACCTGCACCTCCAGTCACCAGTCTGTCAAGCTCCTGAAGTTTGCGGATGACACCACCCTCATTGGGATCATCACAGATGGGGATGAGTCCGCCTACAGGTGGGAGATCGACCATCTGGTGACCTGGTGCAGCCAGAACAGTCTGGAGCTCAACGCTCAGAAGACAGTGGAGATGGTCATGGACTTCAGGAAGAGCCCAGCCCCACCCTCCCCCATCATCCTGTGTGACTCCCCAGTCACCACTGTGGACTCCTCCCGCTTCCTGGGCACCATCATCTCCCAGGACCTCAAGTGGGAGCTGAACATCACCTCCATCATCAAAATGTCCCAGCAGAGGATATAATTCCTGCAGCAGCTGAAGAAGTTCAGCCTACCAAAGACAATGATGGTGCACTTCTACACCGCCATCATTGAGTCCATCCTCACCTCCTCCATCACCATCTGGTACGCTGCTGCCACTCGCAGGGACAAGGGCAGGCTGCAGCACATCATTTGCTCTGCGGAGAAGGTGATTGGCTGCAATCTTCCTTCTCTTCTGGACCTGTACTCCTTGAGGACTCTGAGGCGAGCAGGAAAGATTGCAGCTGACCCCTCCCACCCCGAACACAAACTGTTTCAGACTCTCCCCTCTGGCAGGAGGCTGCGGTCCATCAGGACCAAAACCTCTCGCCACAAAAACAGTTTCTTCCCGTCTGCAACTAGCCTCATTAACAAGGCCCGGGTCCCCCACTGACACTCCAAAGGTCCAAAGTTCTTCCTGACTGTTCAGGTCTGATCTGCAACTTCAGGAAACGTTTCGTTGAGGTTATTGCTGCCAAAGGAACGTCAACCAATTATTAAATCCAAGGATTCACATACTTTTTCCACCTTGCAATGTTTACATTCACAGTGCAGGTATTTGTTTAAGCAGACCGTGTTTTCCTATTGTTTTAACTTAGATGAAGATCAGATCACTTTTTACATTAAGGGAATTGTTCAGGATTCTGGGATGTATGCTTGTTGGCTTTCTTGATGAGAGTTAAATAGGAAGATTGATACCACTTTCATGTGTCTGTACAGTTAATATAAAAGAGACACCCTACGCCTTTTAGCTTAGTTTAGCATAATGACTGGAAACAGTGGGAAACAGGTACCAAGGCATTGTTCAAAGGTAATAGAATCTGCCAGCACCTCTAAAGCTCACTCATTAACATGGACCTTGTTTTTTTAATCTATGTATATAAAAACCAAAATGTGAAAATGACACAATGGGCTTTTATCGGGGGTTATGTGCCAGACTATTACGGAATAGAACTTCTTCAATTCTCGTTGTCACTGTGACGTGTCACAAGGACATCAATTTGTAATTTCTAGTCTTTTTGCTAAGATAGGCGAATTGGTTGCTGGCTGAAGCCATATATTTACCAGAGAAATATGACAACGGTAGAGATGGTCTCACAATTCTTGCCAAAAAAAACATATCTGGCAAAATGTCAAACTTTTAACTAAAGCTTTTAACTTAAGTAATTAATGACAATCAAACTACAAAATGTCGGAACAGCACTAGCCTTCAGGTGCACAGAAGAGAAAACAAATAGAAGAGTGTATGTGAATGCAAATTTATGATTTTTCTATGCATGCAGCATAGTGCACTTTTAAATTTAAAGTAATCACAGACCCAGTGCACACACAGCTGTCCGTCATGTCCTTTTTTGTAAGTTACTGCTGTTTCTCTTTGTTGATGCAGTTTGCTTTTCATAAATTTTGGCATGACTTTCCAGACTGTTCCCCTTGACATATTAATATCTTGCAGTTTATTTTGACTGATACATCAGCAATTTGTCACGGATGATTTGGCCTCTTTGGAGCTAAATTGTAAATCAACGTGCTGATTACCAGACCTCTTTTATAGCTCATAAATGCTGCTGATTAGCATTAATGTTGACTTACCTATGTAGCTAAATGTTGAATAGTGATTAATTTACTTTAAAATTAGTCAAGTCAAAGTCCTTTTTTACATTATTTGTCTGCTCAGCGCAGTCTTATTATAGTATATGACTGTCACAATGCTTGGTCCGTGAAAAATAAGGGACAGCTCTCCATGCAGCAAATAAAATGTATGAATATTTAATAGTTCAATACAAACATTCTTTGAGTTTGAGAATTATGCTCATGTATATTTTTAGGTACTTTATTAATGCTAGATCTGTGCATTGTTGCTCGTGTTGCCTTTTTTGAGAACATGGGGAGACACATACTCGTTGATAACTTCAAACCTAATTAGTTTTGTGTTTTCTATGGAGGCAGCCTATGCTATACACATGTATAAATAATTAAGGTTCAATTTCCTAAGCTCACCTTCCCCGATGATAGGTAATTTACCTTTAGGCTGTGTGAACCAGCTCCAAAACAAATTGGGAAAGATGCATGTTGTTACTTTCTCCACCACCAGTTGCACACAGAGAGGACCCAAAGATGACGGTTTCTGATTAGCAAATGACTCTTTACAAGATAAGGCTGACTCAAAGGTAGATATTTCATGTCACTGTTGGTGGGGACAATAAAAACATTTTTGTAATAAAGTAAAAGAGAGTTTGAAGCAGTGGTCCAAACTACTGTGAGACATATGAGGGTGAGGACATTCGCATTGGAATCGTCGGACAAATTGGCTGTTAATCGTTTGTGTACCAAATACATTGACTAGATGCTGATGGAATGGTTATATTTAATTGTTTTGATCAAAATTATTGCTTGTGACAATTCAGTAGTCACTGGATATTGGCAGTGACATGTCGCTACTGTATTCTATGCCCTTGGGCTAACATCATTCTTTGTATATTTTTATTTTTATTCTCAACAGATCAAAAGCCAAAAGCAGGAATATGTTAGTCCATTCCTCAATATAACATGCCGTATTATCTGCAGTGGTGGAATGTAACCATGTGCATTTACTCAAGTACTGTTCTTAAATGCGTATTTTAGGTACATGTACTTTACTTGACTGTAGATACTAAGCTACTTTATACTTCTGCTCCACTACATTTCAGAAGGAGATATTGTACTTTTTACTCCACTATATTTATTTCACAGCTATAGTTACTAGTTACAAAAACAAACCAACAGTTTAGACTTTTTCACTCCCCCCAATCTAATTTGTTCCTATTGAAGACATAACTTGGGATTTACATGAGATCAGATAAAGGTTTAAATTGTCCTGTTTTAAAACTTGCAACTGGAGAGTCAAGGAAATGTTTTTGAGAAGATGTCTAATCAGCCTAAATAAGTGAAAACACATATGCGCGTCTACAATGGGTGGGTTGGAGCTTTAAAAACTATTTTGAATTTCCTTAAGCAGCCAGGCATTGTAATTTTTAGCAAATGTCTCTCAAATATGAGAAACAAAATGCATTGTTGGGGACTAATTTCAGCTGTGGAGTGATACACAGAAGGTCAGTGTACTTAAAATAAACTACAGTGAACATGTACGTCATTATAAAGCAGTCATAACTGTGGTGTGGCTCATTGATGTTTTGTTAATGATTTTTGGACAACAATGGACTACTTTTGGTCTTTTATGGCATTTGTTTACAGTATGAAAACATATGGCAAACTTATCCCTTTTTATCTGGAGATTTCAACATTTCAAGTGATTTTCCTGAGAGGATGGCGTTTGCTCTGTTTTGTTGACATGGGAACTCAGTAGCTGTTCTTTTATCCACTTTAAGCCTGCATTAACTGATTCTTTGGCTATTTTTGAAGGTGTAGAACAAGCTGTGAACATGACAATGACATATCACCATATCAAGTTTATATGGCGAACATATTAGCAAACAGTTCCTTATATACATCCAACAGACACAGAGCAATATTACAATTCATTTGAGGTCATGTTTCTGGCCACCTGGTGAATGTAAGTCCAATATTCACTTCTTTTAGCTCTGTTTTTGTTATTGAGCAGGTAGCCTACAATGAATTAAGCTGAGGGGAGCTACAGAATTGGGTGACAACTGTCTGTAGATTTGTCAATACAAGCAACCGCTTTAACATTACACATTTGATTAGAGCTGCTTCAAGGACTTCTTGGTTGAAAGTTTTGTAAACAGCTGGATCCTATTACTATCAAGGTTAAGAATAAATGTTCTTGCTTAATAACAACAGAATATCACAAGTTTTAACCTTTAAACAGTACATACCACACAACTGACACAATGTGCTGGCTGATAGGTCATAGTGTGGGCAGGTCCACAGAGAGAAATTTCTAGTTAAGGCCACAACCAGCTTCAAGCCAACCAGGACAGCCAACAGCAGGGACTTGTTCATGTTTTTTTGCCTTGACATACAGGAATACAAAACACATATCTTCTTTACACAACAAATGCAAGTAGGCGTAGAGCCACTCTTTTCTGCTGCCCACAGTCCAAAATCTTTGCATATGCAATGTATCTGTTTGGCTCTAAGCGTGGCATACAGCGTAATTACATTTTACTGCATCGGATTACACAACTACAGACATCAATGGGCTCATCCACGAACACATGTCTGATGAACAAATGGTTGGCTCACATTCTTTCCATGGTTACTTAATTGTTTTGTGTCCCCTCATGTAAAATTCCCTTGTTGAATTAATACATTAATGAAATCTTTTAGTTAACAGCAGTAATTAATTCTAAATCATAATGCACAAAGGTATTAAATCACCACAATCCACTAATGGTGACCAAGATGTGACTCATTAATTTTTCGTAGCTCGTCAATTATTGGATGAATTGCAAGTTCATATATATAGTTCAAGAATTGAAAGTTGGTACCTATGGTCCTCAGTGGTGGAAGAAGTATCCAGATCATTTACTTATGTATAAAAATACTCCACCACAAGTAAAAGTTCTGCAATTAAAATTCTATTATAGAATTTTATTATAATAGCAATAAAATGTACTTAAATTATCAAAAGTAAAATGACTCATTATGTTGATAGGCTCTTGTTAGTGTAATAATTTAACATGACTGGGTCACTGTCAACATTTAAGTGTTATTTAGATGTTGTAGTTGGTCGAGGATCATTTTAATTTCTTCATAAACAGCTGGGTACTTGTTGAAGCATATTTATCAAACTGGTCATCCTGTATATTTTATATGCACAATCTGAATAGTAAATAACAATAGCTGTTAAATAAATGTAGTTTTGTAAAAAAAATACAATATTTTGATTTGAAATGTGATGGAGTAAAACTATAAAGTAGCTTAGAGTGGAGGACAGCACTTTGGTGAAACCACCTTACAACTCTTCTCTCATTTATTTAAATCTAAATAATACAATAATTAATCAACCTTAGACATACCATCTGTCATCTTGACAGGACTGGATTCAGGTACATAACTTTTAAAATGAATTAACAGCAAACAGCTGTTAAGCTTAAGCGTCTTATTGTTAGGAGATTTTAAAGCTTTCTTACTAATGTTTTTTTATTAGCCTTGAAATTGGTTCCATTTACTATTTGTTTTACTTGGTTGACTGATTGTAAATGTTTTATGCAGTCAGGTCAGCTTTAAAAAGGATTGATTTAAAAGAAACTGCATCCTTAAATAAAGCTAAATCTATTACTATGTTATAAAAATACATGCTAAATTCGTTCTATTCTTCCATTGCTATGCCAACAGTACTCAGCACTATCTCTCTGTGGCAACAAATAAACCCACCAATTTAGATTTCTGCCTGACTATTGTCAAGTGGGTAAGGCCACATTTTCTCTCAGGTAAATTTAGACACAGTCAAGGTCATAGTTTTTGTCCTGAACATTGTACATCCACAGAAAAACTCACTTTTCAGTTTTGTTGCCACTGTGCATCAAAATTACATCTGAATATTTTGGACTTGTCTAATATATCAGTTATTAATAACAAAACGACTGTTATTAGGACCCTGTGTTTATACCATTGTGTTTGAAGATATAAGGATTTTACACTTTTTTTATTACCTAATCTTGTATTTGCCTTTCTGAAATGCTGGTTTCAGTTATTACACTTTCAAATCTCAAATATTGATGCATCTACTTTTGTTTTATTGTCCATAAATCTCTAGATTGTCAGAGAAGCCAATCTGCAAATGCCTCATGAGTGGGCTCGGTTGGGTATAACATGTTTATTTCCCATCAGAGCTGTTGTTATTAATCTTCATGGCTCTGATTCCTCAATGATCTTTGCTGTCATGCTGTTGTGAAATTGTGCTTTCAGTCGCCTCATCTGCCTCACACACAGCTGTGTTTTTGGAAAGTGACATTTTGACAGCACCTGAGCCTGGCAAATTCTCAGGTTCTGGTGATTAAACACTGGCCATGATGTGATATTCTGGTCTGCACATTATTCATGGCCAGACAATGGCAGAAACTGTTCAGTCTGTGCAGACTTTCAGTAAAGCAATGTCTAGCAAGGTGTTTTGTAAGGAGTTTTAGTGCCATTTATTCTGCATGTGATTTGATAAATGTTAAAGCTTTATTGATAAAGCTATTTAAAGGTTAAGTGTGTAATATTTAGGAGGATCTGTTGAGAGAAATGCAACATAATATACATAACTAGGTTTTCAGTGGTGTATAAAGCCTTACGTAATAAACCATGATGTTTTTATTACCTTAGAATGAGCCATTTCTATATTCCACAGGTCCTCTTACATGGATGTTGCCATGTTGCGCAGCCATGTTTCTACAGTAGCTCGAACGGACAAACGGCTCTTCAAAGCATGTTTCGTTACTAGGCTGAATACGTACAAAGAACAAGAACAAGAAGAACAACAAGTAGCGTTAGTAGTAGTAGTAGTCAAGGCACAGGGCGTTTGACAGAGCTTGTCGGCTGCTGTAGCTTATCCTGCCTGCTTGGAAAGGGAGGGTGCATTCAGGTGGTGTCAGAATAATCAGAATCTTTCTTTCCTCCTTAAATCTTTAAAGCAAAAAAAAAAAAAAAGAAATGTGTACATGTGACATTAAGAAATACACAGAACTTTGATTTGTGCAAAATCACTTGCACAATGTGCACAATCAATGCACATTCATATTTTGCAAATGTGAAATTTGTAATATGGTTATAACGGTTAGTTTGCTGTCCAAGTTGAGATTATATGCTCTGATAATGCTAATCCAACACTTGCACAGTGAATGCACAGTGAGCTGCTAATTGCAATTCGCAACACTTACCACTAGATGCCACTAAAACTTACACAATGAACCTTAAAGCATGTTTGCAAGGAAAGATTCAAGCTACAACATTTTAACACTGTCGAAAACTATACCTTTCATTTCTGCATCCAGTTGTATTGCCAGTACAGTAACATGTAGAGGTGACATCACTTGATAGATATTTTGTCACCTGTACTAGATGACTAAAACTGGAGTTTTGAGGCTGATACAGAATTTACAGTAAAAAACAAAAACAAATCTTATCTTATCTATATCTCATTACATCTCATTACCTTGTGTATCATCTTGTCACAAGGTATCAAACAGTTATCTTGGGAAATGGCCTTAAAAATAAACATAATCGCCATAAGAAACAACAAATGAAAGCATTGAATTTTGAACAACAGACAAATGTTCATCTCAAGATAACATGACAGTTAAGATAAAGAGATATAGACATAACATGTTTTAACAAAACAATTAGCAACCAATGCAGCTCTTGCCTCTTCACAGTAAATGCTACCATTATGAATTCACATAATGGACGCTTTATTGAATTGTGAAGCTGTAACCTTGATTTTATAACATCTAAAGAGGAAACAGTATTAACATGAAACTTTCCAAAATAATAAAATCATTTCATTTCAGACTTTGAACATCATGCTGTGGTTGCATAAGCCAAAATTCTAACAGGCAACCAGCTCAAAATAATTTGCCAGTCTTGTGGAAAGCCATTAATTTCATAGGCTCAAATTGCTGCTGTGCACAGTGCAGTTATCATTATAGCCTGTTTTGTCATTTAGTGGAGACATTCATAGGATGCTTATATTCCAGCTTTAAACAAGGGAAAGCTAGCCAGATTCCTTCCCCTTCATGGCTGCATGGAGACCAGAGTGCACCTGACTGAGCATGTGAGTCGATTTATGTCCCTGTTTCACAGTGATTCATAAAGTACTTTAATATGTGCCACTATCTGTAAACCTTCAGTTTTAACAGAGATAAATTTCATCTTGTTGTGTATCATGTTTCCTTGCTGCAGCCGAAACCTTTTTTCCCCTCCATCTGTGTATTTGTACATGCTGAGGACATCAAAGCCGCCGCCACCCAGGGGTGCCACTGCACATTTACTTTATGTGCCGATTTATGTGTGTGTAAGAATCTGGGGTAGAGTTGTATTTGTGTGGATGTGAATGCGTTAGGTTAGGAGACAACATGGATGACTGGCAGTAAGGTGCAAGCTTACTGCTAGCCTTACTGCTAATTATGTTAATCGCAATCCACTTGTGTATATTTTTTCCCAAAAGTGAAAGCAGATTTGGACATAATAGACAAATAATAAGATGAACCATGTGTTATATAAATATGACATATTTCCCCTATGTATTGTGATTCATCAATGGATTGTTACGTCCCAAGGTCTAGGGGTGTCCTGGAGGTAACATAAATGTGTGGCCTCCCACTCTTCCCATTCCCAAACAAGGCAAGCACACAACAAATACAATTTAGCAGTTTTTATTATACATCGGAGATGAGCAGTGCCCAAAACAACAACCAAAACACTAAGAAAAACCTAAATCTTTCCTAAACCCAAAACCAAAAGGTAAAGAAAAGACAAAGCTCTAAAACTAGGCTTCTAAGTCCAAAAACAGGAGAAAACGGTGCAAACAAAAGAAAGGGCTTCTCACTCCTACTCACTGCTAGTAGCTGACACAGTATAGCTACAACAAAGGAAATTGCTTCATAGCAACAAAAATGGCAAAGCCAACAAAACCAGGTTGTCATAAGACAATCAGAAGGACTACGATACTACTTACAATCTAAGTTGAATATAGTCACAAC
>NC_060169.1:8031976-8044333 GCF_021292245.1 Micropterus dolomieu | reverse complement strand
AAAACTAGGCTTCTAAGTCCAAAAACAGGAGAAAACGGTGCAAACAAAAGAAAGGGCTTCTCACTCCTACTCACTGCTAGTAGCTGACACAGTATAGCTACAACAAAGGAAATTGCTTCATAGCAACAAAAATGGCAAAGCCAACAAAACCAGGTTGTCATAAGACAATCAGAAGGACTACGATACTACTTACAATCTAAGTTGAATATAGTCACAACGGTTCACTATGTACAATAAACACAGACATAACACACAGTCCTCAGGCAGGTTGGGAATGGCAGAGAGAGGGGCAGAGTTCCTGTCAGTAGGGCTTAAGATGGCTGCTGTCATCCAGATGCCCAATCAGGAGGCTCCAATCAGCTCAACCAGACCAATCCAGTGTGTCCACCTGTTCTCCAGTACCTGCATACACTCACACACACACTAATGGAGGAGAACAGCTGACAGTGCCAGGAGAGATAAACAAACAACAAAATATGACCCCAGGGTCATAACAGGATAATATATGAATAAGTATACTATATAGTATGTAGTGCAGTGTCAAGCAGCCGCGCACAGTCACACACGTGTGAGAGAAAGGCAGAAAGGAAATGTAGCGTGGTGTCGCTTTCTCTTGTAGAAAAAAATACATCAAGATGCACTATTTGTGACATGAAAGTGCCACATAGTGTGAGTAAGTTGACCTATTTAAGCAGATAAAAAAATCTATAAGATTTTTTACATTTATTAGCAAACTTTTTTATTTATTTGTACTTTTGCTATTTGCTTTGGTAATACATTTGTTATTATCATGTGATGTGCCTTCAAGTGTGGTCTAAAAATTAAACTATTTATTTATTTATTTATTGAATTAAAAATATTTGGTATTGCCCATCCCTATTATAAGTATTTCCAGAGGACTACTTGGTGCATCAGTGCTATAATCGTCTAGTTTTCGGATTTGGACTTTATTTAAATAAAGTCCAGAATATTTCTTATCATTTTGATATTGCCTTACGTTCAGAAACATTTTAGGAGAAAACACCATTAGCCCAACAGTATTGTCACATTCACTCTCACATGGTGCCTCCTCCACGGTCTGACAAAAATACACACAGGAGACAAAACAGAATCCATTAAATACTTGATGCAGTTGTGAATAAAATCAGTACCTTTGCAGCTTTGAAACATTCTTGTGCACCTGTAAAGCCACTGACTAGATGGCTACCAGGGTATAGAGAATATGCAGCTATTTTGTGTGAATGTCAGCAGCGGTTTGTGCTTCCCAGTATGTTCGTACAGAGATATACTTCAGGTGAGCTATTTTTAGTGCGGAAATCTATGCTGAGTGCGGATGCATGGATACTGTGTGACCCAAGACCAGGTCCAGAGGGACAGAGGAACATGACTGAAGCACAGCGTGCAGAGAGCAGCCTGGGTTGTGCGCAAGAACAACCTCTGCATGTAGAATGAGTTCCAGGCAGGATGCAGAGAGGAAAGGAGGAAGCACTAGTGCAAGTGCAGCAGGCTTCTCAGCACTGGTACGTTATTAACGCGCAAGGTTTTGTGCGTGTGCGCGTACATTGTGTGTCTGTGTGTGAGTATGCATATGTTAGTGTTAGATGGTCATGACTGGCGTGTGCACGAGGGAGGATGGGGCTGGGAGATACTGATTGGCTGTGCCTCTTGTAGGGTGTGGCCAGAATATGAATGACTGCTCCTGCATTTCGCGCTGCCAGGTTTTCGGAACAGTTACAAAGGAGGGATGGGGTGTTTGAGATTGTGCATGTGGAGGGGAGAACATCAGAGCTTGTGAGAGGAGGGAGGAAAGAAAAGGGGAGGGGGTAACAGAGAGAGAAAGAGAACAGGAGCTTGTGAAGAGAAAGAGGGAGGGAGCTTCAGGCAACGAGGCTGGACTACCGCTCCAACACTGCAGTCTTTCTTTTGCTTCTCTAAGGAAACTGTCTTTCTCTTCTCCCTGCCTGTCTCTTCTTCTTATTCCTTCCTGTCTTGCTGCTTGGCCATGACCCCAGTGGACACCTTGATCTCCTTGCCCACCTAGAGAAGAGGATAGAAATTCTGTAGCGGAGGAGAGAGAGACAAGAAGAGGGGACACCGAACACTTTGCCTCACTGATGAGAATCTGGAAATTAATTAACCGCCGTCAGCAGAGAAGGACTCAGAGTGAGGAGCAGGACGAGAATAAGAGGGAGTTGAAGAGGGCGAATTGCTAGATGTGTGAAAAGCCAGCTGTGGAGAGAAGCAGAGTAACCCCTAGACACTTTAAGAGACAAAAGGGACAAGTTAGGGCAGAGGCAAAAGAAGCGGGGGAGAAATTGGGCAAAGCAGCTATTCAACAGGGATACTAATTTAAGAAGCCAAAGAATGGTCCTCTCACATGCGTTATTCATCCTTTCATGCTTCATTTCAACCCTCTTCTCACATTTGTATCATCCTTCTCTCTCATCTTGTTTAGTTCATTTCTTTTTCAGTAAAAGCACATCGACAGCTGCAACCACATGCTGAACACTCAGCTACGATTTAGACCAGAGCTTAGCATTTCATTGTCAGTGGATGTGTGATCTGTTACTGAGTAAAAGAAGTTGATTGGCTGAAGCAGGGGTGCCATTACCTCCTGGCCAAAAGCACCTGCTCAGGAATTTCTCATGAGACCAGGTAGGACGTTTCTGGTTCATTTTGCCAACCCGAAGCAGCTGGAGAGGTCGAGTCAAAACCCTCTAGTCGTTTACCTGATTAAACCGTTACAAGATGAAACAGCAAACCAGCTTATCTCTCAGAGCATGACACCTGTGTTTGAGAGATTACAGAGAGGGACACAGGGATGTGCAGATGTGTATGTGTGTGTTGGGATTACTTCCTAAATACTCAGAATTACACAGGTGTTGTGGCAGGATTATGTAGAGTCTCCTACTGAATATAGTGGCACTATAGGATTAAAGAGAGGAACTCTAGTCAAGTGAATGGAAGGGCATTATCTTTCACAGATTAATGCAAAACAAGTGTGATCACACCTGGGGTATAATTAAATCAGCCATTCCAGGGTTTGGTAGGGGTTGTAATTATTATTTTGAGCTAAACTGGTGATAGGTTAAAATATTGCTCAAATCCATCTCTCGGCCCTTAGTGGAATAACTTCTGGTCCCTCATTGTAGACTTTGCTCCGACCTGAAATACACAGAGTGACTATCAAAGACTCTTAAAAGCTCATTCAACTTGCATAATGAGACGCTCAAGCACAGACGAGACTCCATACCGGCGTAGTCCCTCTCTGGACAGCAAACCTGACACACCGCCGTTCACTTCTGGGTTTCACCGCTTCAGTGGGGAATTTGAGTATAAGCGGCCACCGTTTGCGTTTGGCTTCCACACAACAAAGGGGCCACAGACGTCCAAGGGGCGCTATTCCCAGGGGAAGAAGTATGTGGTGTTTTACCTGGACCTCTCCTTCATATTCCTCCTAGAACTGCGGCGCTGCAGGATGGCTGAGGGTTGCATGATGGCCCTGCGATATGGAATGGTCTTCTTCAACCTCCTTTTCTGGGTGAGTCTTTTATCTTAAATTTTCCCATCTCTGAGTGTGTGTGAGTTTTGGGGATATTTCAAGTTTTGCTTTCTTGAGTTTTACATTTTGGTATCTCAGTCACTCTTGTTTAGAGCAAGATCTGTTATGTGTGTCTGTGCAACCAGAGTGATGTGAGACGAGGGAGAAGGGGGAGTGTGAGAAAGAGACAGATCATGCATTTAGATAATGTGTACAAAGCCCATTGTGTGGGTGAGTCAAGCTTTTTCTGTTCCAAATACAGTACTTTAAGTGTAGGTGTACGATGTATTGTTTGCTATGTTAAGTGTTTGCATATTTGGAGCTTGCATTGTGTGTACACTAGTTAACACCGCTACTGTTGTGCTGTAATTCTTCACCTACCTCTGCTTCACCCTCCTTCCTTTACAACAACACTTCTCAGCCCATTAAAGCATCTGCTGTCAATCTGCTCTATCTGGCTGATCGTATCTGTTTGCTGTGGGGACGTTTGAGTTTCTGTGTCTGTCTGTGTCTGTCAGTCCCACTCCGATAGCCCCACTACAGATCACTTTCATTTGCACAGTGAAGTCTGTCATGTTCCACAGCTGTGCTTCACACTGACAGATCTCGATCTACGCTTCATCTGGGTTTTTTGTCACACACTCCCTTTGTGCAAACCGTTGCCACTTTTCACACAGTTTTGCTGGCCTCTGTGGTTACTTTGCAGGGATTATTTTGATGTGTCATACTTCTGTTCTTATTGTTCATGGAACAAGATGAGGCCTTGAACTATAAAATGCAATCTAGCTGCCAAGATGCAATCTCCCTTGGGGAATGAGTGACCTCTTCACCTCCACATCTTCTGTCAGCTATAAAGCGCTGTCAACGAGGGATCGCAGTGTTCGCTATTAGCACACGCTGTCTGTGAGAGTGTGTTGCCTCTGGGGATAAATAATGACCACATGACCACGCCAAGCTTTAGCCTCCTCCTGAGAAGCCAGTCATGTTATCCTCCAGGTAATAACAGTAGAGGTCTTCCAATTTAAGGTCTTTAAAAACACAGAGTCTTAGTAGCAGCTGAAGGCTAATGACAGACCTCAATGTTGCTACCATTTCCGTAGCAGTTTACAAGCCGTTACATGTCAAGTGGTTCATCCAAACCCAGAAACCCAGTGTTATGTTCCCAGGATGTGCAGGGGTTACACATTAAAAATCAAATTACCCGAAACAAAGGAAAACTGTCTTAAATCAAACAGGATTTTTTTTTACAAATAATACAGAAAGTGAGAAGTAAACTGAACAGTAAGAAGTACCAGTAAACAGCAGTATAACAGTAGTTCATATATTACGCACCCAGAAGAATGGGAAGACTCTTTTTGGTTAAACGTGGTTCATTGATTATAATTTAACAGAATAATATACAGCGTATATGTGTGTAAATCCAGTTGAATGGTCCAGTGACAACTTGCAGCTCTCTCCATGCCTTTTTAACTCCAGGTCCTGATTAGGTGATTATGGATAGATGCCATCAATCACTCACTGCAGCTGCAAGGCAGGGGGAAGGGGGAGGGAGCAGTACCCTAAAGTGTGATTTATCCTTCTGCGTAAAATCGACGGCGTAGCCTCTACATTGCCTCTGCGTTGCCCCGTACCCTACGCTGTAGCCTGACGGTCACCTCCTCAAAAATGTAACTACATGTCGGGGCGACGTGGACCGTAAGAACTGTGATTGGTTAGCTGGGTAGCCCCGCAATCCCTCCGAGCAGACAGGAAGTGCTCTGTACTTTGAAGTAAATTGTACTAGCGGCCAATCCAACGGCTGTAACACGGTGAATCAATCATCCGTTAATGTTATATTTTATATTGATATTGCTCTACTGGCACCTGGTCGTTTTGCAATGGTGAGCCACCATGACCTAAACACTGCCACACTGTTACTAGCTACCCTAAAACTAGTTAAAGAAGCTAGTGGTTAGCATGCATCCCTAATCTGTTAATTCTGTCACGTTTTAAATCAAGTTCTTTGAGGTATAAGTGCTAAAATAGATGTTTTAAAACACAACCATCTTTATTTTGCAAACTTTATTTTCCAAGTACTTTTTAGCAATATGGAAAAGCTGTATTTACACCTTTAAAATGTTATGCGGCTAACACTGGTCGGTGTTAAGAAGTGTTAAATATTAAAAAATTACAAAAAGAGTTAAATTAACACTGTGGTGTGGACCCATATAGACGCTTTAAAAGTGTTTGAATCAACTCTGACAGTGTTAATTGGGGTGTACCGTCCAGTGTTTGGACAATCACAGTTCTCTGTCGTGCAAGAAGTGTCTTTCCAAAGTCAGCAACAGGAAAAAAACCTGAAGACCTGGGTAGTTAAGGTATGTGCAGTGACAGCTATGGCTGGAATGACAAAAAAAATGACACTAAGAGAAACTCATACAGGAAAGTATAAGGATGAAGACAGCATACTACAGAACTGACTGTTAAACTGACATATAATCTCTGTGAATTGCAGAGAAAAAATAGATACACCATAGCAACAAGTACTTAGCACCAAAATACATCAAATACAAGAAAATCTCACCAATTACCACTTAAATTACTGACTAAACCCAATGACAGTGAAAACGTCTTTTATAACATATGCAAGATCCCAAACACACCAGGGGAGCAGCATCAACAACAAAAATAGTCAAGAGCAGAATCAGTCTGTCTGCCAAGTGCAGTAAATGTACAGGAAGTTGTCACATTGCAGATACGTATTGACAGCTAGATTAGAAAGTGACAAACTGCACACACAAACAGAGAAAACCTTCAAGTGTTAATATCCATGTCGATTTATATGAATATTGACAGTGTCGCCTCAACACTGTTAAATTTATACAATTTTATTGTGCAGGTGGAGGGACAATGTGACTTCACATACTGTGTGAGAAGACATGTGACACAAGAAGGCTATATCAGTCTGCCAATATATATATCTAAAATATGTAATGCCTGTATGTGGCGCTGAAAAGTTTGTGTCTGAGCTGAGCTGTGGTCAGCGTGGATTCGCCAGGGTGAAGGCAAATGAAGATGTCAATAGAAACTTTCATAAACCACTCCTGCAGCCGGATCTACTTCTCTGCTGTCTGTCTCTGTTCTCACCATGTTCCAAACACCCATATTTTCACCAAATTGCTAGATTTACAGCTTCCATAGGTTTCCAGTCTAGTTATCTGTTTATCTTTGTCACACCACAACTATGTTTGCTAAAATGAGATTGTGAACCGTGTCATCATGTACTACAACTACAATATGATGGAGTTACCCCAAACTGGATGAAATGAAAATGATGAGTGAGAGTCCTTGTGGAGGATAAACTGTCTCCCAATGGAATGTGTTCAGGTCAGATGAGCATTTGAGTGTTTTAGGATTGAAGACAGACCTCCTTCCTCTGTCTTCCTCCCAGCTTGGCATCACACAGCTCCCACTGGTGTTGATCTTTGAAACACCAATGGCTGGATTCATAATTGATCTCTACTGATGGTTTAACACTATGTCATGCCAGTTTTGACGCTGCTTTGCTTCAGCTTGTCAGAAGCAGTTGCAGCCGACACCTTTCTGTCCAGTGCCAATTATCTGCTACCTCCAGTACAAAGCAATAAAAATCATTTATTGAAGAATGAGGACATGTTGATCTTCTAAGAATGTCATAAAAATGTCAAAAAGGACACTTCACCAAAAATTGTACAAAAAAATGTTGCTGGATTTTACTTAACTTTTGCTATGCACCATGTGATATGGTTTTACTACTGAAGTGTTTTGTTGGCTACTTAGTTTGTTTCCAGTCTAATTAAGTGATTCTATCAATTTATCTTTTGCATTGCTGTTCACCATAAAGCATAAAATAATTAAGACTAAACCCCTTATGGGGGGGAAGTAGGTACTGTGCAACGAAATTCCATTTGTTAAATATCTAGAATCTCTGGAACATCTAGAAATATCTAAATTATTTTTGTTCTAAACTTAATGCATTAGCATAAAATCTACAAATGTATATTTTGTCTAGAGAGTCTAGAGAGGAGTAAACAACATGGTTTTTGTTGATGATTAGAATTTGTGGAAGTTAAAATTTACAAAGTTGTACTTTCAAGCAGTAAACAAGCTCATGACACAGCAGCCAGAAGTGTCAGGATTTTCTGGGAAAAACTGTCTGCTCATGTTGGCGTCACTGACTAATTTGTTCTCATGGGAACTGCAAGAGGTCAAGCAGTCAAACTGTGACAGGTTGGTGAGAATGGTAGTTATGATTGAGGTCAGAGCTGCTGGTCTGCAGCTACTGAAGGAGCCGTGATGATGGGAAGAGATGACGTCTATATCCAATGAAGCAATCTCACTGCTATCCCGCTCCAGAAGGGATTCTGAAAAGCCCAGCAAGCAAGTTAGAATCTAAATGAAAACTTTAAAACAACTTTCCGAAACTTGGCAAGTGTTGAGCTTTAAAACACTTCTGTTTATTACTCACATCTGTAATTTGTATTACTTGCAATGTTTTATTTATGATGTGATGATATTGTTTGAAACACTTTTAAGGTAAGGCTCATTGTTCTATTTTTCGAGTTTTCTTCCTTAAAAGTATCCTTTTATTTTATTTTTTTAAGGAGCAGACTGGTTCAAAGTTAGTTTCACTCTGATCTTTGTACTTCCATTTGCAATTTTATTTTAATATAGGTTTAATGTATGTATGTTTCGTATGCTACTTTATAGTTGAATTTCCCTAAGGATAAATAAAGTATCTATCTAACTAACTATATATTCCCAACATTCAAGTTATGTTCTCAGCTGCAAAAACTTACCATCTCTGTTTAAATTAAACTAGGTCATTTTGCAGAGTTGACAGCTCAGACAATGCTTCTGCTAATAGAAAGGGAAGAGAGAAAATGGGGAGAAAACACAAATTAAGTGGTAATTATGCATCAGAGTACTTCTGAGTGAGTTAGAAAATGAGCTGTTAAACTGCAGTGTGTTTGTGCTGAAAATAGATTTTTAAAATCAGATTTTTGTCCTGGAGTTTTAGATTTTCACTCATTTTTTAAATATCAAAATGAACACCAATGTAGCTATATATATATATATATATATATATATATATATATATATATATATATATATACACATACATACACACACACACACACACACACACACACACACACACACACACACACACACACACACACACACGGCATTAGGTATATTAGTAGTGTAATTACAATTCTTTCTCCTAGAATAAAAATGTGGAACAAAACCATTACTCAGTCTGAATTTGGATTTCATGCTTTCATGTCATTAAAAGGTGCATCAACTTGCAGATTGTCATGGAAACAAGTCTTTTTCGAAGCACTGCATGAAAAGGAATCACAAGGTTTGAGTTTGTATGTGTGCGAGTGTGCGTGTGCATGTGCGCTTAAATTCTATATGTCACACACTTTGGTGCAAAAAAGGTCCACACATCTCACTCAAATTGGAATCCAATGACTCTTTATTCACTCTGGGCTACAGTCAGATACTCTTGTGTTAATTCCCATTATTGGCAAGTCTGTGAAATAAGCTCAGCATTCTGACCTTGTACATTACCGTCTCTGCGTGTGAGAGCAGCCTGGGTATCACTTCTTCCCAGACAAAAAGAAAAGAAAATATGAAAAGAGAGAGACTGATTTCTGTGCTCCAGGACAAATGCTGATTATTCCCTAAATGTAGCAGAAATGACTCCACCATAAAATTGCAACAGTGGGCAACTCAAAAATATGCGACGATGCACAACACTAATCGTCTTCAGCGGAAACCACCACAGAGCTGGAAAAAGCGCCTGAGAGCTACAAAATACCAAAATAAGACTTCTCATTTACAGGCACTTTTTAATTAATCTTGTTAGCACAAATGTGGCTTTCCGCACCCATGCGACAGCGGGGGTGAGCGGGACAAAGAAGAGAAGATATGGAGAGAGCAGGCAGAAGATGTATACTGAAGATGTGTTTACTTGTCATCGCAATGTAGGTCAGAGCCCAACGGAGAATCCATAGATTGCCAGAGCTGTGAATGGGTTGCATCTGTCTCCACTGATTTAGCCAGATCAATAGGAATTGTCTTTCTACTGATGTGAGATCTGTCAGCCCCGCCCAGCCCAACCCCTGCAAACGCACATTGATTTGCACCAGGACTAGGGGGACGTGCGTGGCATGACTGGTCCAAATAATCGGCCTGCAGTTTGCATTTGCTGAGTTTGCCATGTTTGTGCACAAAGCTCACAGGCAAGACTGTCAAACGCACATTCGATTGTGGTGAAACTTCTGGAAATGGGGGAAAAAAACTGAGACACTGGGGATGACTTCATAATTATAATGTTTAGAAGTGATGACATACATTTTTGTGTCCAAACCTCATTAGCACTTTTATGTGTCATGTTAGTGTAATAGGTAATGCTGGTATCTTTAGTTAGTGGTGAATAATATTTCAAATTAAATACATCCTAGAGACACCAACCTTTATATTCTGACAGATTTTGTTGAAAATATCCTTTAAAAAATCTCTCCAGGGTTTTTATTGGCTCAGAAAGAGGCTTAGGTGGTGCATCAGTGAGACTGCTCTGGCTTTATCGTCGCTGCCAGTTTAATACTGAAAACCCCTTTGAATCCAGTCTTCAGCTTTTATAGACACCCGATTTTGGTTTTGCCATAACACTGACCTACTTGAAGCATTCTTTAGCTTTTTAAAATCCAATTTTCTTTATGTTTCCATGGTTATAAAAATCAAATCAGTCACACATATGTGTCTGTATGTTATGAAAGGATTGGCACAATTTCTTGAGCGACTGTAAAAGCAAATAAGTTTTTAGGCAGACTAAACCATCATAATGCTGTGATAAATTAGACATGTTTGTCCTTTGACCTTTAGGTTAAAATAGTAGCAGAAAATACATTCTTCTACTGATCTATTTCAGTATATAGAGACGAAAATTTGTTCATATAGATGTTCCATCTATATCCTAAAAAAACATTTAAAGTTGTTCATGTCATTTTTCATTCATTAAAAGTCCCCTGGTAGTAAAAAGTACGTCTGTAATGAGATTCAACTGACTGAACAAACCTGATGCAAAGCTGATTTCAGGTCTGTTTTTGCAGATTGTTTTTTCGCTTGCCTGTTTCCTTGCAACATTACGTTGAGTTTTTGCCGACTCACTTAACACTGTTGCAAGTTGCACTGATGCTACTGCAACATGATTTGTGCCCTTTGTGTGCTGCAAACTTACCTCATATCACAGTAAATTCTTATTACTCCTCAAAAAAGCTAAATACATATCTATCCAAGGAAGGTTAAAATCAAAGGCAAATTGGACTCAAGTATCTTCTGCCAGGTCTTTAAGCTGGATGACCGAGAACCTTCACAGACAAATAGCTTGCTGAAAGTCACTTTTAAAAGTTCAATTCAATTCAAGTTATTCAAACAGGCAAACATAATGTCTATGCTTCAGAGACTTAGGTATATGCAAACATAAAAGTACAAGTTATATATTTATTTGGTGTTAGGGAACTTTACAGTAAAGAGGGAATAGATGATATTTTGGAAACATTTAAAATATCTTTTTAATACACATTTCCCATAAAAACAGGCTGATATTTATTTGGTAGATTTGTATGTATAGAGATTGACCAAAGCTTGGCTGGTTGATTCATTGATTGATTAACTTTATTATCCCAGTGGGAAATTGGTTTGCAGCATTTGTACAAAATTCAACACAACAAAAACATACATAGTAAATCCGCACATGGCAAACTCCCTCAACAAATAGTACACAATACTACACAGCACCGTCCTGCAGTGCATATAAAAGTACAAAAATCCAATATGGAGGTGAAACCGCACAACAATACACAACACAATTTACCATTATGATGACTGACAATGATTATGGTTCAGTGATTAAAGGAGTACCACAGGGATTCAGTACTGTCATACAGATGGGGAACTAACAGGAGACAAACAAGATCAAAGCAGCCAACCCTGTGTCCTATACCTTATGTTGTTATTTACTACTAATTCGCAACAGCAAATACATTTTGGGAGATCCATACTGCCACCAGATCTTAGTTTTCATCAGCATAATTAGGAAACATTTTGATTAAAGTATCTGCCAAATAGCAAAATGTTCACTTACAACATATTTTAGTTGTTTTCTCTACAATATCCACTTGTTGGTACTAAAGTATAATTAATCCTTATGTTATGGTTATGTTTGGTTTGGTTATATTTAGGCACTCAAATCACTTGGTCAAGGTTAGGGAAAGATTGTGTTCTTGGTTACTTGCAGAAAACGTCCTGTATGTTCCTACGACTGCTGTCCAATAAAACATAGTGCTTACTTCATAAAAAAAATAAATAAATAAAAAGAAGAATGAGATAAAAATGACAACAGACCTGGATGAGATAGACACATGTGCAAGTTGTTGTAAGTCTATGTACCGAAACGGCTCTTAAATCAATATACTGTATGTCTTTGATTGACATGAAAAACTTAACTGCTTCTAACAACAACAACTGCAGCTTCCATGTCTATTCAATTCAATTCAATTTTATTTATATAGCGCCAAATCACAACAACAGTTATCTCTCAGCGCTTTTCATAAAAGCGCAGGTCTAGACCGCACTCTGTGATGTTATTTACAGAAGCCCAACAGTTCCCACCAAGAGCAAGCACTAGGCGACAGAGGCAAGGAAAAACTTCCTTTTAAGAGGCAGAAACCTCGAGCAGAACCATGGCTCAGGGTGGGCGGCCATCTGCCTCGACCGGTTGGGGT
>NC_060169.1:8019031-8031876 GCF_021292245.1 Micropterus dolomieu | reverse complement strand
TAGCAACAATAGTCATTGCAGTAGAGGGTGTCGAGCAGGAACACGGGGGCAGCAGGTGACCCGCAGCCACAGATCCAGGCTCCACAGCTCCAGAGCCAGAAAACCTGCAGGAAGTGATAGGAGAGAGACGAGAAAGCACAAGACTACCAGAAAGGGGAGAAGTTGTGTTAGTAACATGCAATAATGGGATGAGGTTGCATACAGAGGGAGGGAAAGTAGAGGAGAGAGGAGCTCAGTGCATCATGGGAAATCCCCTGGCAGTCTAGGTCTATAGCAGCATAACTAAGGGATGGTTCAGGACTACCTGAGCCAGCCCTAACTATAAGCTTTGTCAAAGAGGAAAGTCTTAAGCCTACTCTTAAATGTGGAGATGGTGTCTGCCTCCTGAACCCAAACTGGAACCTGGTTCCACAGGAGAGGAGCTTGATAGCTGAACGCTCTGGCTCCTAGTCTACTTTTGGAGACTCTAGGAACCACAAGTAACCCTGCATTCTGGGAGCGCAGTGCTCTGGTGGGGTAGTAAGGTACTATGAGCTCTTTAAGATAAGATGGTGCCTGACCATTAAGAGCTTTGTAGGTAAGAAGAATGATTTACTGGAAATGACGGTGGCGTGATGGATGTGTCACTAACAAGAAATCTGCTAATATGAAAACAATATCAGGCTCTGAAGAGGAACAAAATAGAATTTGATTTGTCTGATTATCTGGCTAATTGGCATCTGGCATCACGGATCAAGAAAATTATACTTAACATATAAATCAGTGAGATATGGAGGTGCTGGTAGGTGGATTTTGTTACCTTCAGTCAGAGCCAGACTAGCCGTTTCCCCTGTTTCCAGTCTTTATGCTAAGCTAAGCTATACAGCTGCTGCTGTAGTTCAAATTTACCGTACAGACATGAAGGTGGTGTCAATCTTCTTATCTAACTCCCTGCAAAAAAAGCAAATTTGTGTATTTCCAGAATGTCTTCTAAATGTAAACAGACCTACGCTTATGTTTGTAGACCCGTGTGTGCTCCATTACAGTAAATGTGTTTATGTTTATTCACTGAATCACCCATTTAAGAGAGGACTCATTGTCAACTCAAAGAAAAGCTCTAACTTCTCTCCAACACTTTTCCAGATTAGCCCGGGGACTGAGTGGAAGAACCTAATGAGGGATGTGCTCACTATTTTGTCAGTATTTTGACAGTGAATTATTTCCCCCACTGCATCAGTCTGGCATGACTAGAGTGAGGCTGCTCTCTGTTCACAGATGGCCTTGTCTTCTTGGCAACAAAGGACATCTCATAAAACAGGAATTGAATTTATTGAATGCTTCTTTTAAAAAGACAGAAGCCAGTATACTTGCCAATATTTTAGAAAATACTTTCATGCTGGACGTTTTTGCAAGTGTGCGAAAATTATTGAGTAATCACAGCTGACAGATCTGAATCATCAAAATTTTAAAATATTCATAAAGGACACTTGAGGGATGGATGTGTCAAAGCGATGTGCAGCACGCTGTAGAAACAGCATGTAGGTTCTTCTTAATCTGTAAAGGTGGATCGTCTCTCTTTTTTAAGAGACTATGAACGGATAAAGATGCCACATGGCAGATATGTTGTATGAGTGTCACCCCCCACGCGGGGAAATTGGGGAATACATTGATTTGAATAATTGTCCATTTAAATGAGATTTACCCAGAGCCAAGTTGCTGCCCATCAGTATAAACCGATCAGTTTCACTTTGTTTTACTCAGCTGACCATGTGTAGCTTGAGACACTAATGAAAGTTAGAGGTTTTCCCTGAAAAGCCGGTATGGAATTTGTGACTGTGTGGACGATGTTGTGTAAGACAAGGATGTACCATATCTAAGGTATGAATATGGAGAGACTGTCTGTGTTAGTATACAGCAATGGGCTGCTAACCCTCGCATGAGCAAGAGATCTCTGTTGGTCTGTCTCACTGCAGATGGAGACCAGATGGAGACAGTGAGGTCTAACACCCCACCAACTCAGCTGATGTAGGGAGGAAAAAAGCAGCTCGATACACCTAATTGACAGCGTGGTGTCATGAAAGGAGCTTTACTTCAGGCTGCAGTGGCGTCCCAGGTGGAATGCATAAACAGCCAAGTGACACTGATCAGAGCCGAGCGCATCCTGCTGCGGCAGATGGGGAGGTGCTAAAGGGGCCGAGCAGGAACAAAACTTCTTGTTCTGTGACGCAAATAAAAACAAAGTCAATGTTAATCATCAATAGCTCTCAGGGCGTGATGGAAAAAGGCAAAAGATACATTGGGATCCTCTCTTGTATGAAGAAAAATCAAAAAGAAACTCTTTTTACTGTTTCGCTCATGTGTGATTTTTTCTAAGGACATTTCAGGGAAAATCAGAAGACACGTCAGGAGGGGATGGAGGGGGCGGAGGGGGCAGGTACAAATCTTCAGTAACAAATCATTTATATCCAAGAACAAGTGGTGGTGTATAAGTAATGTCAATTTCAAGAGAAACAGAATTTCTTTCTGTTGTTGTGACGTTCCCATGCACTTAGTTGTCTCCTTCTCTTCCTCTGCCAAAGTGCCTTCTATTGAATTTTCTTCTTCCTCTCTGTGGTCTCTTCTAGAAGAGAGAGAGAGAAGCTGTCAGGAAATATTTCTGGTTTTAGGGCTTATTCAATGTAAGATAGGGCAAGGCAAGTAAAACTTTGATATAGAACATTTCATGCATGAAGAACACACAATGTGCTTCACATAAGACATTTAAAATGCATAAGAATTGGCAGAGATAGGTTTAAGAAGAATAAAAGAAAAGAAAAGGGCAAAGCTAAGCTTAGAAAGAATAAAAGAAGAAAATGAATTTTCCTTCCAATTTCCCAGTAAGTCGCTTCAAAATCCACAACTATTTGGCGGTGCTACATATGTACTCTGTATCCGCCTGATCCAGCACTTCATTGAAGTTAAATCAACCATATGTTAAGTGAAATATTGGATTGCAGGATGACATTTTGGAAAAAAATTGAATGTCTTTTTATATACATTCCCATAAAAACAGCCTGATATTTGGTGGATTTGAAAATAACATTTTCAAATTTATATCTGTACATATATTAGATTGACCAAAGCACAGCACAGTCCTGCAGCACATATAAAAGTACAAAAATTCAATATGGGATGCACCACATACAATGTTTTACCAATATGATGACTGACAATGATTATGATTCAGTGACTAAAGGAGTACCCCAGGGATTCAGCACTGCACTGCCATAAAGATGGAGAACTCACAAACCAAAAAAAGGGTCAAGATCAAAACAGCCAACCCTGTTGGCAACTCGCCCAACACTGGTGAAGCTGGGGATTCGTCTCTCTGCCATTAGGCCACACACACACAGACCCTCCTTCTTTTACAGCATTATATGTTGAAATATATCTTGTAAAAGGCTGTATTGATATGATTTTATTCAAGACACAAAGGTCCATAGAGACAACACACTACATATATATTAACTTATAGGGAGAAAACTGGTAGTTCTGTGTAAAATCAGACGTTGAGCACCCCCATATTGCAAAAGTGGCATGATCCTCATTTTGCTGCAAAGCTTAGAGTTTGTGATAGACAGTCCAATCAGGCTCCGCCCATCGAAGCATCAAATCTTCAACTATTATGGTCAGCCCTAGTTTGGTTATGTTTAGGCACTCAAATCACTTGGTCAAGGTTAGGGAAAGATTGTGTTCTTGGTTACTTGCTGAAAACGTCCTGTACTTTCCTACGACTCCTGTCCAATAGAAACATTAGTAACGTGCTTAATTCATTGGAAAAAAAATAAGTTTCTCTCAAAATGTACTTGGCAATACAAATTAGTAAAAATGTCATTTCTAGGAGACAGCATAGAAGCAGCAAAGGTCGAGATATCCTGAATTTTTGTCCCTAATATAGTCAGTTCTAGAGGCTACATTTTCCATAGTGCAACCAATAGCGTAATTTCCCTTTCCCTCTAAAAGTGCATTTCCCTGATGTGGGATCAATAAAGTTTACCTTATCTTATTTCTTTAAACAGTCTCTACTGTAAATGGTAAAGCCCACGTCTCAAGCTCCACAGGCTTTCTGTCACATACAAGTACCCTTGATATGATTTACACTTTGTTACTTTATACTTCTACTCCACTACATTTCAAAGGGAAATCACTTATTTTAAAAATTTAGTTACTAGTTTGCAGATTCAGATTATTAACACAAAATACAATTAATTATACATTATTCTAGATAAGATATTCAACAGTGTAAAGTTTTAAAAATAGCTCCATCTTTATCAGCTGCAACATTAAATTGATGTGCATATAAATGTATCAATAATTATAATCCAGTTATACATCATTTTTAAAAAGGGCCACTCTATATAATGAGGACTTTTAGCTCTACTTCGAACAGAGTATTTCTCCAGTGTGATATAGCTACTTTTATTTAAGTAAAAGATCTGAGTTCTTCTTACACCACTACAGATTTCTGGCCAAAAATAACCCCTGATGACATTTCCAGGGTTATGTTCTCAGACTTGGCCAAACTCCTCCAGAGCTACTGTTTTCACAAGCTGAGTTGTACTCCCACTGTCAAGTAAACTGACTTTTATGAGTAAAATCTCCATTTAAATACACAACGCCAGCATAGGGGACAATCAATACTTCTACACAAACCTCTGATTCCACTGAAAAACACCAACCAAATGCTATTATGGAACATAAAAATCAGCATTATAGTAGAAAATAGAGCAAGACAAGAAAGAGTCATACTGTATGTACGGAGAGGTGGTGTGAATCTTAGAAATGAGTCAGTGTTATTGATAAACTGAGTAAAGACAACTGACACTGACACAGCACACGCCCCCTAGGGCTGGGCAATATGGCCAAAAATGTTACCATTATAAACACATTTTATATCATTCGATATTTCAAGTCATTATTTCTTTCAAGTTTAAAGGCTGATTTTTGCTCCTGAGTGAAAATTGAAGAAACCAGATGGTTAATTATGGGGTTAAACTTTTCTTTATGGTCAGAATGGGACAAACACTTGATGCCATACAGAGGATCACTTAACAAATCTGAGGGAGAACATTCAAAACTATTATGATAAAAATAAATTTAACAAATATGATAAGTAAATCTTTTTTCAGTCCCTTTTCCGCAATAAAATATTTTAACAGAAAAAGTGCTAATTTGTTCATTATTCATATGAATTAAACCAAATATTTATTGACAATATATTGAACATTAACTATATTGATATTGAGGAAAGTTATATTGCGATATTTATCATTATTGTTTTATTGCCCAGCCCTAACGCCCCCACATGAACTACACCACTGAAAACCTTTTACATTATCAACATGCATCTTCTAACTACACTCTCACACTTCTCATCACTGTGTAATCTGGTATGTCATGGCTACTCACACACGTACATCCATATATTTTTCCTGTCAGGAGAGCTTTCTGAAGCGGTTTTCACCTCCGTCAAGAGCATGCATCATCTTAATTAGATTACGCCAACAACGTTCACTTGGTAATTACACCCAACACCTGCTTGCCACCGTCATGCTCCTTCAAAATCACAGTCAGAGTGCAGAGAAAAAGTGATACATTTCTATTTGTATGCATTTGTTTATTTTATTCCATGGTCAAAATCAGCTGCACGGTGGACTTGACATCCCTAATTACCAGTGAGTCTGAAGTATTTGTAATTCTGTGTCTTCCAACTTGGAGAACTAATGGCCTTACAAAATTAAACTCTTTCAAAGGAGACATCTTAGACCCTGAGGAAAATAGCTTTTCACAGTGCCTGAACATGTGTGATTTTTTTCAGTTAAATGGCTGACACATTTCAATGTCATAGTGTTCCTTCTGTTTATGTTGCAAGTTCTACCTTACCTTTAAAACAGGGCTGTGAATTTTCAGTGAAATTCACTGCTTTCTCCACTGCAGTTGTTTCACATTGAACGTTCCTTTGCAAGTCCCTGCGAGTGTTCATGTAGCTGGCAAAGTGCAAGACTTAAAGCTTCAAGTGCTCATGTTGTTGGTTTTCATCCCACCTTTACAGTATGTCAGCAAGCTGTCAATCAAACATTTTTTAAAAAAAATCACCTAACAAGACTCAAAATTTTAGATGTAACTCGCAAAAGAGCAACTCCACTGCTTCTTTCTACCCCTGCTCCTACATTTGCATTCTCTCATGACTCCACAGTTTAACACATACACAAACATTTTTCACACTCACACATTAACAACAGTGAGAGGATGCAAAGATGAGACCATGCTCTTTCAGCAGGCCATAAAAATAGAGGCTTTTATTAACACTGATAAAAATTCCATCTTCTTATCAACAGGGGAAAAGGAGAAGGGCGGGAGAGTTTTGCTGCAGCGCTGCTTAGAATAAGGACGTTGCTGGGGAGAGGGAGAGCGAGAGACACAGAGTGAGAGAAAGGGAGACAGTTTGGGGGGGGACAGTAGAGTATCTGTGTTAAAATGAAGCCAAACAGAAACAGAATGAGTCTGGACAGTGACAGGACCAGATGGTAGTTGGTGGGGAAAAGGACTGGGCATTGAGAGATGGAGATTGAGAGACGAACACTAACTACCACAGAGAGTTAGAGGAGGAGAAAAAGACAGATGGAGAGAATGGAAGGAGGCAAGGGGGTTGGGGGTGGGGCTTTGTCTTTACTGCCCTTGTTCATGTAATTGAGGTTTGGTTGAAGCAGTATTGAAAAAACAACTGCAGTGTGGTGCAGCAGAGAGTCCGAACAGCATGGAAATACAAACCAGAGGATCACTGTGCACCTTGGGAACTGCGCTGAATGCAGGTGGAGTGGTGCAGAGCCAAAAGAGCTGGTGGAGGAGGGGGGTGTCGCTGGGGATGAGTGAGGGATGAAGGAGGGAGCAGGAGAGATGTGGAGGTTGCAGGAACAGGTGGGGAAACAGCAGGCGGTGAGGGGGTAAAGGGAAAAAAGTCCTGGTAACAGCCCGTGCAGGCTGCATCAAGCACCGTCATGATGCTTTAATGACCCAAATGTGCTTCTTTGTGGAAAATGAGCTAAAAATAAATGGAATGAAAATCCTCTAATTTATTGAGTCGATTCCCTAATGACTGCTGTATTATTATTATAATTTCTCCATAAGAGCTTGACCATGAGGGACTGTACAAATTTTTTGTATGACTGGAAATCTTACATTTTACTTTCTCTTCAACATTAATATTTTCTTTGGACCCTCCCCTCGGTTTTATTATTGAAGGGGAGGAAAACAGACTTTTATGTGCAAAGTCTGTTTCCAGGTCTTGTGGAATTCTTAGGGAGCATATGTGAAAAAAGTGGTATAAAGCTTAGAGCAAATCTGATAAATTGCCTCAAATGATGTAACTTGAGTCAGTGTCAGTCAGAGCTGAAGACTACAAGTTTGAAATTGACAAAAATCTGCATCTGTGGAGTTAGAAAGAAGTGAGTTTACCAGAGCTCTGTAGCCTGCTCCTCACCTCTGCTTGAGGCTAGTGGCTCAATGCTATTCGTTGCAACTACCGTAACACATTCTAATCTCTGAACCAACTGTTGGAGGCTGAGTTGCTCTGTGGGAAATGTAGGTGCCAGGTTTTGACAAGTGTTATGACTCCCAGCAAGGCTCGTTACCAAAGAGGTCTAACAAAATCAAAGAGTCAGGGAGTCAAAACAAAACATTAACTTTGATAAACTACGCCAAATGCCAAAAATCAACCCTCAAAACAGAACAACAAGTCTGATGGGTTGATCAAAATTAACAAAAGAAAGGGAAGTCATCCAGAACAGCCCACAAAGGGCCATTGGCTTTCCACTACCCTCTAACAACCTTAAACTACACCTAAACAAACAGAAACAAAGCTGCAAAAACAACACTAAACAAGAATCTACAAAAATACAGGTCACCTACAAAATGCTGCTGCTGTGGATGGAAGGTGGACAAGAGAGAACCAAGGCTCCCACACCCTCTTTATTGGCTCTTCCCTCATTCAGAACAACAACAACAACAACAACAACAACAACCCTGCATCTGCTGTGGAATCCTTCAAGTTTCTGGGATCTGCTATATCCCAGGACCTAAAGTGGGAGCCCAACACTGACACCATTATTAAGAAGGCCCAGCAGAGGATGTTCTTCCTCAGGAAGCTCAACTTGCTTAAGGAGTTGCTGATCCACTTCTACACAGCCATCATTCAGTCTGTTCTCTGCACGTCCATCACTGTCTGGTTTGGATCTGCCACCAAAAAGGACAGGAGCAGACTACAACGGACAGTTAGGACTGCAGAAAAAATCATCTGTGCCAACCTGCTCTCCATTCAGGACTTACACATTTCCAGAGTCAGGAAACATCACTGCAGATCCATCTCACCCCGAACACAACCTGTTCCAGCTCCTCCCCTCTGGTAGGCACTACAGTGCACTGTACGCCAAAACCAACAGACTCAGGAACAGTTTCTTCCCACAAGCATTGATTTCTGCCTCACAGTGTCAGGAACAATTCTTATGCAATAACCCAGTAACTCTGTCTCTAATCAGCCACCTGTTTACTGATTATTTATATTATTTTTTATAACATTTACTTATTATTTACTGTTCATATTGTATATACTGTATACCAAATCCTCCTACCTCAAGTACACAACACCTGCACATAATACCTATTTATTCCAGCATCCTTTGCACTATGCTCCATCGCACTGTGTACACGTGTACTTGCATGTATAAACGTATGTGTACCAGTATATCTCATCCATCTCAGACATGTTCATAATATTAATAATAATTTTACTTCTGCATCCTTTGCACTTGAGTCTGAAAATGTTACAGGGGTGCAAAGCTAGACTATTTTAATACCCAAAAGAAGCAAAGCATAAATGATTTGATGTGGTGCAATATAATATGAACCTTAATATATTAATGGAATAATGATTATCAAAAGACCATAGTTTCCAAATGTATGGCAAACAATAAAATTATGAATTTGTTTCTGTTATGATGTGACTGGAGGTAGAGATAACATATGGTAACACTATGTTCTTCAATATCCCCTCCATCTGAGTTCCATTACTGTACTGTTCCCTTGCAGTTTTGGAAGGATATTATAACTGAAATACATTATACCATAAATACTTCATAGTAATTAAAATATGAGTTTGTCTGACGCCATTTCTCCTACACTTCAATTTTGTTTCCCAGTACTGTACCCTGTAGGCATCCGATATTTACAAAAATTGTTACTCCTTTGTCCGCCATAGTCCTGTTTTCTTTTGCTGTACCTTAATTTAAATGCCAGTAGGAACAGGTTAGTATTTAAAAGGTATCTCATTCATACAACTGAATCACAGCACACTGTAAATTTAAAGGCTGTATTATAAAGTTATCCATTTAATCAATAATATCCAAATTCTGTGTTCATAACTGACATATTGGTCCTGAAACAGCTACATGTTTTTATTTCCTTTGACTACGGGAAAACACTTTAATTAATCCGCACACAGGAAGGCTGGAATTAAAATTTCCAGCTTTAGAAAAATGTTGTCCACCCTTAACCTACCCTCTCCCTAATAATATTGAAAAGTCCCAAATTGATTACACTGAAAAGTTGCTCAATATTGTTGTCATTTATCACGTTTGCGCCATATGTCTCTCCAAACCATGGAAACATGCCAAATCGTTCTGCTTGACCTTGCTACACCTGACACATACTGACAACTTAGTATTCAAGTGTATTCCCAAAGGTATCCGAGTTATCATCAACCTCTTCGTTTCTACGCTCTCTTGTCTGGCAAAGCGACTTAAACACAATAATACGCTCAGGGAAGATAGAGAAATTGCTTCTGTAAGGAGACGAACGCTCTTCCAATCAATCCCGTGACAAAGCAGCGTTCCGCCTGAATATTTCCAAGAGTCACCCCTGCCCTGTCCTCCTTTGTAGCTGCCACAATGAAATCCTCAGTGGAGTCTTGTACTGATCAAAGGCCATTCTCTCAATCTTTTAAAGAAAAATGAGGGACATCCATTGTTATTACATCCTCTGTTGCCTTTTAGACAAGTCCGAGTCTTTGGGGCTGGTGTGGGCACACAATGGGACATGAAGTGATACCACAGGGCACAGAAGCCTTTAAGGATGCTTTGTTAACAGCTGACAAGATAAATACGTAGCTCAAATGTCCTCATGAAATATGTATTTCCAAAGGGGATACAGAGAGTGTTTATCTTAAAGTCTGTGTGCTGCCAGTGCTAAAACATGGACCCACCAGTGGCCTTATTTCCTTTAATATGGGCAGAGGCTATGACGACGAAGCTAAACGTACTTTGCAAGCTGGATCTGAACTTCAGCAGTTTCATCTGATACTGCTTACTGCCTTCAGCGTTCCCTATGGTTTAATACTTTCTGCAGACACTTCCAAGTAATAATAATCTTTATTTATATATAAAAGCACTTTTCAAAACAGTGTTAAAGTGCTTTCACAAGAGCAAAGAAAATAAAAGCAAAACAAAGATACACAGTAAAAAGCAGGAAGAAAGTTATGAAATTAAAATACAGTTAGATAATTAAAATCAACTAAAATCAAGGCTATAAAAGTATGTTTTAAGAAGGGACTTAGCCGCCCTGATATCCTCAGGCAGGCTGTTCCAGAGCCTTGGAGCCCTGACCGCAAACAAAGTAAGACCACAGGAAGTTTTTTGACACTGGCATTGACTTTGGTTTAGTGTTCAGTCACTAGTGTTTAAATGGCATTAGGGCTGCAACTAATGTTTTAGCCTACTCAAATGAATTGCTTATAAATATGATGTTGAACTGATGACATGCTTCAGAGGTGCTACAGAAAATGTCACATTATTGACTGGGGTCTGAAAAGGGATTCTCGCTATACATATATATATGCGCTATACTGTTGACATTATCTTTTACACACCACTACCTTTCCTAAAGGAGTTTAAATGGATTTCTGTTAAAGGAGTTAAACAGCAATTTGTTCATAAGAGGCGTAACAAGAATTAAACCTCTCTGGGGTCTCCCTGATGTCAAACGTTATTAACATCACAATGTAGGATAAAATACTGTACATCTTTGTCAGAGAATGGCTTGTGACAAACAAAATTAATATATATTTGCTCATGCTTAGCTAATGTAACCTAAAAAAAATAAAAACAAAACATGAAACACTCCCTTATTTGGCCCAATAACAATGTTTTATGGTCACTTCCGTATTTTGTCTCCATCAGATATTCAGTTTCTGTCAGGATTTGTGGTGTGGAGAAGGTTGGTGGACCCAAATGCAAGCACAGTTCAAAAAGGTCCAAATAAAACAAGGTAATCCAACAGAAATCCTAAATCCACAGAAACAGGGTAACAGGGTGACACGATGAGGAAGGCAGGCAAAAACACTACAACATGAGACAGAGCGTCTACACGCTACAATGACCAGACAAAGACTGAATCCGCACAGCAAACATTTATTCACAAAGGTACTAACGAGCAGGGCGGGAGCAACACAGGTGACCGGATGAGACTAACGACATACAGGCAGGCAGAGAGACAGCAGGGGATAACAGACAGATAGTAACAGATGCAAAACACAAGACCATAAACTAACTGGAACTCAAAGTACTTAGCGGACAAGCAGGCAGAAGAATTACTGGTGGAATAGACACAAGCGAATCTACATGCAGACAATACACTAAACATAATAAGGCAAAACTAAAAACAGGACAGACTGGCAAGCTGAATAACGAGGACAGACTACAGACGTAACAGGCAGAACAGACTGAACTAAAAACAGAACACAGAGCAGACATGGGGCAAAAATAACAACCAACGTAGAAGTACACAGACCAGGGCCCCATTTCAGAAAGCGGCCTTAACAAACTCTAAGCTTATTCCTGAGCTCTGGGTTGATTGAGACTGAGGTGGGAAACTCGATCAGAATAAGTTCAATCAACTCTGAGTATGTTGAGCCTGATGGAAGCGCGTGCGTGGGGATGAAAAAAAGCCATCATCAATGGAGCTCCCATACTACGATTCACCATGGCAACGGGTAAATAAAGGCAGAGCCTCCATTTTAATCGGGTGGAGCTAGAAATATGAATGCTGCCAACGCGGACCATGATAGGCTCTAAAACGCAGCAGTGGAGGAAGGATCAATGCGTTAACATTATTAGGCTACTATATAGCATTGCTCATTCATCATTTACCAGACTGGACTATTCTTAATGAATGATAAAGTGCTACAGCCCATTACATTTGATTTGAAATAGGAAGGCTATATTTAAGCTGTAACCCGATGGGACAAAATGCCGGTGGCAATCGCCTACCTAATTATGAAAATAGGTAGGCTATTGATCAAATATAAGACACAGTTTACTCGTGAACCTGTGATTGTAAAGTCACAGTCACACCCAGCATGTTAGCCTATTAATTATTTTTTGCAGTGGAAAATGTGTCTATAGGTTCAAACTGATTGTAAAGTTTTAAACGTCTATTTTACATTAATAAAATCTTGCTCATTTCGTATTTTATTAATGCTGTCAAAACACATTCAGACTGAATGAATCAGCAGATAATAATGATAAACTCACATTTAAACCTTAATTAGGCCTGTTTGTTTCAGCTGCACCACAGTCATCCTCACTCAGAAATAGTCACATTATCTCCAATAACTAGCCTATGATAAGAATCTTCCAATCAGTGCGACTAGCCTACAATATGATTAAACAGTGATTACTGCAGTAATGTAGCCCACAGTAGGCGGGCAAGTAAGTGTTTTCAGTGCAACTGTCCACAGAGTCGCAGTGTTATACCTTATAAGACGGACATAGATTTTA
>NC_060169.1:7935091-8019011 GCF_021292245.1 Micropterus dolomieu | reverse complement strand
ATACTACGATTCACCATGGCAACGGGTAAATAAAGGCAGAGCCTCCATTTTAATCGGGTGGAGCTAGAAATATGAATGCTGCCAACGCGGACCATGATAGGCTCTAAAACGCAGCAGTGGAGGAAGGATCAATGCGTTAACATTATTAGGCTACTATACAGCATTGCTCATTCATCATTTACCAGACTGGACTATTCTTAATGAATGATAAAGTGCTACAGCCCATTACATTTGATTTGAAATAGGAAGGCTATATTTAAGCTGTAACCCGATGGGACATAATGCAGGTGGCAATCGCCTAACTATTTATGAAAATAGGTAGGCGATTGCCTATGTGTCTATAGGTTCAAACTGATTGTAAAGTTTTAGACGTCTATTTTACATTAATAAAATCTTGCTCATTTCGTATTTTATTAATGCTGTCAAAACACATTCAGACTGAATGAATCAGCAGATAATAATGATAAACTCACATTTAAACCTTAATTAGGCCTGTTTGTTTCAGCTGCACCACAGTCATCCTCACTCAGAAATAGTCACATTATCTCCAATAACTAGCCTATGATAAGAATCTTCCAATCAGTGCGACTAGCCTACAATATGATTAAACAGTAATGTAGCCCACAGTAGGCGGGCAAGTAAGTGTTTTCAGTGCAACTGTCCACAGAGTCGCAGTGTTATACCTTATAAGACGGACATAGATTTTATTTTGCGCTGAGGATAAATCCACGATGTGTGGAGATCTGTCCATACATCGATGACAGATTGATCATAAAAGCGGTCATGTTCAAGATCATGTTTGGGTAAAAAAAACTAATAGCCTATATCTAACCGGGATTTTCAAGTTTTTAAAGATGTAAATGCATTCAGATATGTGTATTGATATCGACAGAATGAATGAGGAAATTAAACGGTGTGTCAGACAACCGCCTCAGGCTCCGCAGGAGGGGAGGAGTCAGAGAGAAACTGACGGTTCCCCTTCGAGGGAACTTGAACTGCGTCGGTGACGACACTATGGGAACGCCTCTGGGCGTGGCAGGGCTGAACATGAATAAAACTACTCCAATCCTATTGGTGTTGCTAGAACGGTAGCGTGTGATGGCGTAACTGGAGGCGTATATAAGCAGTGTCTCGTTCCCCTTCTCGGGGAACAAGGGTTACATATGTAACCCGAGACATTTTCCAATTTATCCCGTGAACCTAACCTCCTCCAGAGTTACTGACCTAGGGATTATCTGATCTCGCTCTCTGAAACAGAAAACCCAGAGTTTCCCTCATCTCAAGCTTAACATAGCCTACTCAGAATTTTCACTAATCCCGCTTTCTGAAACAGGGCCCAGGAGTAACACTAAGACATGAAAACAAAACCTAGAAACAGAGAAACCAAGACACAGAGAACGCATGGCCAAAATAGCCCAATATAACACAGAACACCTCAGGACAGGATCGTGACAGTTTGTGGCAAATGTAAGGGTTATCACTCATACTTTTCTACACCCCAAACCATGAGGAAGTAAAATCCATTTTCAACAAAACCCAAAGATTAATTTACAGTAAAATAAAACAGAGAAAACTCCTCAAATTTATAAGCTGAAAGCAGAGGATGTTCAGAGATTTTGACTTGTTGAATTGAATGGAGAAATTAAATAATTAAAATAGTTGCAAATTAATTTTCCGTCAATCAGCATATCACGGAATCAACTAAGTGTTTCAGGTTTTAGGTGAAATAAGGTTAATTATCTCTGCTAAGAAGGTTATGTTTGTTTGTTTGTCTGTTAGCATTACGGAAAAACTACAGGCCCGCTTCTCATGAAACTTGGAAGATTACATATTGGCTTGGATCCAAATCACAGGGCGGATACACTAATTATTTTTCACTTTCCTTAACATTGTGAGATAGGTCTAATGTAACACCATGTCTATTTTTTTTGCACATGCGCAAACCCATCATAATTAAGGTGAACGGTGTCCTGTAACTAAACATACAACACATAACAGCCACCTCAAACATCACAGTTATGTATTAATCTAGTTTCTCCACCACTGACATAGAGATGTAAAGAAGAATAAAATATAGAGGAAGTGATCCTTTAAGTAAAAAATACCTTAAACATGTCATATTTAATGTTTTTTCAAATCAGCTATGTTCTCCAAATGATACATTGATTTAAAGCCTAAAACATACAGAAAACAGTGTATTAGCTAGAAAACCATCTGTCACGTTGATTAGGCTCCCATGTGGTTAACTAATAAATACAGCAGCCGGGGATCACCAGCTTTAATTATAGATCTGTTTTTTCCCAAAAGCCTGGGAAGCTAATTAAGGCACTCCCGTCACACTGAGGCTCTGATACATGCTGGTGCATGTGATTTCTCAGCAATCTCAGAAATTATCAGACACTGTCCTCATAACAAGATTTCTAAATCAATTCAAGACAGCTCCATTGTTAATTGAAATCTTCACAGCTCTTCACAAAGCTAATGTCTGGTTCAATTATATGTCAAATATTAATAACTGACTTGGTTGTTCCCTATATTCTTAACCAAGAATTTATTTTAACTTAAACCATAATCTGTCCCTAATCCTAACCAAGTTGTTTTTGTGCGTAAAATTAAAATCAAGAAAAACTTTTGGGGTATAAGCTTATTTGCGTTCTTGTCAAGAGTTAGGAAAGACTGCACCGTTCTCATGTCTGTCTGCTAAATATGGAGCTACTGTTAGGAGATGGTTAGATTAGATTAGCGTGAAGAATGGAAAAGGGGGAAACAGCTAGTCTGGCTCTGTACAAAGGTTGCTGGTAGATCCTGAGGCACAAGGAAAATCAAAGTTAATAAGATGCAAGACAACAACAACAAGGATTGGGAGAAAAAAATAACAGGAACTAGGTAAGCACAAGGTTTGGCCTGAAGGTTAGTACCACAATGACTGAACAATCTGGGGATGAGTGACTGGAAAACCGGGGTTGAAATTCTTGCAAGGCTGATGTGCTCATGAGAAGCAGTTGTGTGTAATTGGCAGGAACAGGAACCCGGGAGAGTTGTAGCCACACCCACAGACACAGGGCCTTTCCGAACACAATAAAACCTTTAGGCTACGATGTTAACCTGTGTATGGTGAAATAGAAATGTTAGTGTAGTTTCGTAATTTAAAAATCATGTTTACAGGCGTAGTGACACAAAACTCACATCTGAAAGAAGGTTCCGTGACTGTGAATGTTTATTTTTAGGAAAAGTCTGATGAGCGTGCTGTTTCCCCTCCCTGTGTTACCTATAACCTGCCTACGTAACACATAGTATCAGCGGTGCGGCCACACGTGAGAGAGGACAACCGGTGTCAGCTGCTGTGCATCTCATTGTAAACTTTGGCTTTAAAACTTCATACAACAAGGCCCAAACAAAGAAGCCCTGAACGCAAAATAGGTCAGCACTAGTCATCTAATGTTAGCTTGCTTCTTGCTTTAGCTACGACCTACTGTCGTTCGTTATGAAAAGAAGAATGAGCTTTTGTTTATTTGCCAGACTTGCGGTGGTCGATCCACGAGAGACTTGAGACTTGACTTGGACTGTGGCTCAAAGACGTGTGAGCATCTCTGACTGCACCTGCACAAGAAATGTTCGTAATGGTCACGTAATAAAATGACATAAAATGACAAATTGTTGATTTTACACTTTGGGTTTCATACAGATTAAATAAACTAAATATAATGTGTTGATCACTGAGCTTAAGAGGGGCTAGCAACCTTTGGACAGATCCAGGCTAGCTGTTTGTCCCTGTTTCCAATCTTTATGCTAAGCCAAGCTAACCAGTTTCTGGCTGAAGCATAATATTTTATGCACAGATATGAGAGTGATAGCAATCTTCTCCTCTAAGGGCATAAACATGGTCCACACAAGTATGTGAATGCAAATGACAACGCCCAGCCAGCACAAACGCTGTGAACATACTCAGCATGAGCTTTTATGCACCAGTGGAGGTAACAAACGATCTTCAATCTTGTATAGCTTGAAACAACTGTGTTCAATACTTTAGTGAACCAAGCAAATAATTGCATTTTTCAAAATGTTAAACTATTCCTTTAACCCTAGCAGTGACAGACCAGAAAACCAATGGTTTTATTTTTCCAAAAATGATTTTGATAAATCACAGATAAATGACGAGGCCCTACTGGCATAAGATAAAAAAAAAATCGTTTTGGAAATGACTGTAGTTCTTCAAATTACATATTTTGTCATTTAAATTGATTGAGTTGTTGGCAATTTGGAGTCTTAGTATGGTCAAGGTGAACAAATTAATGTAATGTAAAGAAACCTAACCGCATACTAATCAGTGTAAATGTTTTTATTCTCCTGTCTATAAATTAGACAGAGATATATTTACAGTCTGTAGGTAAGCATGACTGCAGTATTCATCACAAAAGGACCCTTACTGAGATTGTTTTTGCATAATCACACATTTTATGGTGAAACATCTAACTATCAGGTGAATGGAAATTGGCAGGTAACTAAGTTTGTATCAAAAGAGGAACATGGCAGTTTCCGCTCTTCCTAGGGGGTCGAAAACAACGGGGACTGCAATATAAAATAGAAACTGGCACTAAAAAAGTGTGGCAAGCAAATGAAGGAAATATGTTAACAAAATACAAAAGATTCGAAGTAAAGTAGCAGTGTTACACTTTTTGATAGTTTTTGTAACATTTTCGCTGCTCATTAGTTGAGATTTAACCATTCAAACGTTTTCTAGGTTTTTTTTAGGTTTAGGCACAAAAACAGTTTGGTAGCAGGTGGGCCCTTGCAAAACAGAAGATTTGCAAAATGCTTCTTATTGAAATCCCTGTTGCCTGCAATCTGAAATTCTCTCATTTCTTTTCAGAATTCTCTGGTTTTATTCTCGTACATCTCTATTGTCTCTAAGCTTTTATTCTACCTGTGTTGCCCATTTCTCTTTGCTGTTTACAAAACTGAAAATACAGGAGGTTACAAAGTGAGGTGTCAGGAGCAAGAAAAAGTAATTTCTGATTATTGATCAGCAACACTGTGAATCCCCCGCAGAGGTATAATTTGTGCTATAACGCAGTGAAAATCTCACTTTGTGCACTCTTGAATAATACCAACAAAAAAGTAAAATTGGCTGACACTTCAGACATCACACACAACATGTAGAGAATTCAGGGGTGTGTTTGCAGCTGTTTAACTCACTAGAGACTAAAGATGTTTCTTAATCTGGATAATTACTGAAGTACACCGAGTGATGGGGCAGTCAGGAGGGGGTGGTTTAATTAGTCAATACAGCCCACAATTTCTTTTGGGGGTTGATTGGCCCCTTGACATTCATGTAGCTGCACTTATGACACTGAGGATAGTTCAGCTAAATATGTGTTATCGCACTTTATTTCAGATTTGTAATTAGTCAGAGCTTTTTAATGATTAATTTTCCTTTTTATCAGCTGTTATTGGCTCTGATTATTTCACTCGTTCCACAAGCTGCATGCAGATTTAAATCCATCTCAGGTTTTTCTAGGAAAATGTGAGTCAAAGTTTACTTTTATAATGTGTTTGGATTCACTTAAAGCAAATGTATGTTTCTAGAACCAGTTTTAGTTTCAATGCAATTAAACTTTTCTGCCCCTGGACTGCAGGACTGACTGGTTTTATAACACAACATTATTAAAACTATATTGTCAGTGCTCCCCCTTGCTTGATCAGAAACTGGGCTGCGTTTGATCACCTCTCTCTCTTCCCGTGCACCAGTTTTACTTCTCTGGCGCATTCAAAAATGTTTGATTCTGCAAAGTGCAACATAACCCATTTTTTTACCCCCATGTTTCCTGGTCCGCCCTGTTCTATTTGATGCACAGGCCTTTTGAAATATTCATTGCTAACCCTTCCATCTTATTACCTGCATATCCAACTGGATATTCAGTGGCAGAAGGCTCCCTGCCATGAAGCTGTAGTGTGGGCGTGTATGTGAGCGGAAAAAGCTCATAACCCCTCTTTTATTTGATTAATCCTCTTCTTAACATAGCCTTCTATGTCCGCTCTTCGGGGCAGTATTGGGCTGGTTGAGCCTACTCAAGTCTAAGCCCCTCTCACCCCGGGATTTGCCATACTGAGGAGGCTCGTGGACATGATGGTGATTTGCACTGGTGACTGTTGAAGGAAGATGAAGGAGAGGAGAAGGGAGGTAACGATGAGATGAATGGGGATGTGGATAGAGGAGAAGGCAGATAGGGTAACGGATTATAAGGTAAGGATGCAAAGGGATGCAATGAAAATGGGAAAGACAGGGGGCGGCAGAAAGAGAGGGTCTCAGAAAGCCACTGTAATGATGGGATGAGAGGAAGAGGAAGGAGGAGGAGAGGCTGAGGTATTACTGAACAAGGGGGAGGCTTGATGGTTGGGGGGGGGGGGGGGGGGGGGGGGGGGGGGGGGGGGGGGGGGGGGGGGGGACGTGAAAGAAGGGAAAGAGGAGCACAATTAAGAAACAAGGAATTAAAATGTCAGAGAAGACAGCTGGAACAACAGGAGAGACAGAAAGAGACAGAGTGAAGGAGTGTTAAGGGGTTTATAGATGGCCTCGCTCAGCTGAAACGTGAACACACAAACAAACACACATGCAGAGGTTGGGGCCGAGTAACACAAAAGAAAACAAACGCACTCATGTGTGCACAGACATGATTGATAGAAGAAGGCTGTTGATAGCCAGCTAGTGGATAAGAATCAGGACAGAAACCCAAAATTAAAGTCATTATACATCTGTTGATAATGATTAAATCATTATTTGTTTAGTCTACAGATGTCAGGAAATAATAAGAAATGGCCAAAACAGTTTCCCAGAGCTCAAGGTGACGTCTAAAAATCAAAGATTTCACAGTAATGTAAAACAGAAAAATGAACAAATCTTCACATTTAAGAAACTGTAACTAATGTTTGGACATTTTTCTTGAAAAATGACTTAATGGACAGTTCTGGGCTTCCCTGGTTGCCTCGGGGTTAAGATGACAGCCATAAAATGTGAGGTACCTGTCTGGTCTGGGACTTTTTCTCTAGTTGATTTTATTCTGGTTTTCATTGTTTCTTAAATGTCATTCTAACCCTTTTCTTTGCCTTGCCTTTGTTGCTTGTCGCATCTTTTTCTCATCTCATTTCCTGTCATCTCTCTACTGTGAACTTGGTAATAAACGCATTAAAATACTAAAACAATTTGGCAATTATTTCTACCAGTTATGATACATTTTACTCACCAAAGTGATTTCAGAGATCTGGTAACACAGCTGCATCGCTTCAAGGAAGCCCAAGAGCCAGGAAACACAAGCAGTAGTGAACAGGTGGTAACCGAACATAAGCACATCTGAAATGTTGCTAACAATCCCCCGCTGCGCAGGAAAATGTGTTTTTATTATGACCTTTATTTAACCAGATTTAACTCAGAGTCCCGTTGAGATTAAGGATCTTTTTCAAGGGGGACCTAGCCAAGACAGGCAGCAGCATAAATGAAAAACACAAGTACAGACAGGCAACACAAAAGGAGACAAGCACAGGGAGCTCACTTTTCAAAAGAATAAGAGTCAGCTTCGCAACCAGCTAAATTAGGAGGATGAGGGTGCAGAATAAATGCCTGCACAACTACAGCAAGTACTGGATGTCAAAGTTGAACCAGTACGTCTGTCTGTAAACTGTGATTGATGCTTACAACAGAGTGTTTTGGGAACAATTTTACAATTTGCCCTCACTTCTGAAGGTGATTGCCCTGTCGCATTTTGTTTTAGCCAGTAGCTAGCCACTTTTACAGATTTAAGCGATGCTCTTGGTGAGTACAATGTTTTTATTAACAAGAGAAATGACAAAACCCAAGCTGTCATTAGCTGAAATAATCCTTTTAACACTAAATTAGAAAATCAAACCATCTGCTAAACCCTGCATTATGTTCAATGGCGTTTTAAAATGCATTTTTTTTCCTACACTATTTGTCAACTGAGGAATGATTAAGGTTAGGAAAAGACTGTTATAAAGTAAACATTAAACGAGGGTCTGTGACAGGACACAAACTGCGGTCTCTTGCATGAAGGTCAGACGTGCTACACAGCCATCCAACACCCCGACCTCCTCTCTATCGGCCTCTACTGCATAAAGGACAGTAATTTTTGCACTGGCATTGGATGCACATCATGACCTGTAGAATCATCTGAAATGAACACAGCTTCTTGGATACTGGCAGTAAGTTTCAACACAAGTTGAAGCAGATTTGTGGAATTGTGGGATGTTGATCATCCATTACTGTAAATGCACAGAAACGCCGCCTCGCGAGGGCCACCCACTGCTAAACTCTCTGATTGAACAACCTCACCGGCCTATTTGTCACATCTCTTTCCCTCTCTTGACCTACTCTGATTATTTTCATCTCGCTGCACACCAGCCCCCCTCTCTGACTCTCCCTATCTAACATCTTCTGCCTCTGTGTCGGTAACACTGCCTGCCACTGCATTTTGTCGTGCAGTTCTCATGGGTCAGTCTTTGCTACTCTTTCTACTGGCTGCCCCTTTCCTTCCCCCTCTGCTGTCGTTCCTCCCCACCTCTCTATTTCCATTAATAATTTGTTATGCCACTCTTGCTCTGCAGGGCAGTTCTCATTGGTCTCAATTTCTCTCTCCTCCAGTTCTGATTTGTTATGCCACTGCCTTTCCCTTGTACACTTCTCATTGGTCACTGTCCACTGAGCTTTCTATTACCCTCCCTCTCGCCTTCTTCCCTCTTTACCCCCTTCCCATGTTGTTTGATCTCATACTTTCACTGTCAGAGATTTGTTTCTCCCAACAGCATGCTACTGAGGTGTGTTTCATCTGCAATGCCTTTATCAGCACAGAACACAAAGGGTCTGCAGCATCAGGAAGCTACATGTGAGGCCAGCAGCTTCAGTTGTGTCCTTATTTCCATTCATGTGGAATTATTTAGTCAGTGTAGCACACAGTTTAGGTATTGCCTTTTCAATCTGTCATTAGTATCACCTGAATGCACTAGAAGGCATATTAGAAGACAGAATAAAGGGACAGGGAATATGAGGCCATTACTGGGAAACAGACACACACAGCGTATGCTTTGTGAAATACTGCACTCCTGTTTCTCGTTAAGTGTAATTGCGTGTGTGCTTGCATGTGTGTATGAGGGAGTAAAGAGTGAGAGGACAAATCTATGGAAATACCAAGTCATGACAAAGGAATTTTAACTTTGAAGTCTCTAAATCACAGTGATGCAGGCAGCTACACAGGTTAATGTTTATTAGCAGGAGGTGTCAACATTAAAGGATGTGTAACAATCATCTGTGAATTTTGAAAGTTACAGTGGGACTAATTTGTTTTGCACAAACTATGAAATCATTTCATGTCTTAATCTCATGTGCTCACAGATATTTAATGGCATGGATGTTAACCTCCGCTTTAGAAAGTAAATAACACTAATCTCTCTGATATGATCTAAATGTGGCTATCCTCAACAGACAAAATGGCAGCACCGGTTGTTTGTTCAAACACTTAAAATGACTTACGTTCACGCTTCACAGATAAATGAGTCAATCAGTTGTGAGATCTAATGACAACAGAATAGCGTGACATTGTTCATCACAAGAAAAAAATAAAAGTAAAATTCATTAGTGCATCTTGTGAAGCAGCTGGTGTTTGACTACTTAAAGGGCTTGGCAAACCACTATAGCTGGTGAACTGCATTCACACAGTATCAGCTGCATGGGCAAAACAGGAAAAACTCTTATTAATAAGTTTTGTTTGCTGTGTTTTGTTTTTGTAGTGGTTTGTTAACAAATTGATTTAGATACGGGGGCGGAGCTAGACTCTCAGCACAGTAGGGGCGGGGCTTCATCACAGGGCCCACCTGCTACCAAGTCATTTAAACCAAGTTTAGAAGACCCCGGACTCATTACGGTATTCTACTGAGTCCGTCTGCTTCGCTGCTGCCGGAGCTGATTGCAGCCATTCTAGTAAATGTTTGTACTCACACCAGAGGCACTGCAGTGCATCCCAGAAGCATCCCAGCGTCAAGCAGCACAGAGCACATGAACCAGGCAGGAAGTCAGAAACACCGGAGAAGCTGGTCAATTTTCAAAATGACATACCCGGTACAGACTTCTGATCATATATCAACAACACAGTTAAATCACACAAAAAAGAAACAATTTAACTACATAGACTACTTAATCATAGTAAAAACACATAAAGCAAGCACAAATCACCAAATCAACAAAATCTTAACATGTCAGGAAAATCAGGCAGGCAAAACGCTCTTATTCTGAAATGCTCCCTGTGGTAGTTGCTAGATGCACAAGTCAAGATGAGGAACGAAAGCAAGCGACAGAGATCTTTGAAGAAGGTAGTAGAAGCACAAAGAGGACATATTAAAAACAAGTCATCAACATGGGGCAGGCTACATGCTCCGCTGCTGAAATGCTTCTGAGAGGCTTCCAGTAGATAAACCACTGCACACACGCAGCCTACGTTCGTCCCTCAGAATTCCCATGATGCATGAGGGTGAAGGGAGTTTTTGTTACCGGCACCAGACCTAGGGGTAATCTGGACCGGCAGCAAAGGTTACACAGGCTAGGGAGCACTGTGTAGCCACTGTGGATTAATAGAGAGATGACCAAAGTTAGCGTCTTGCTCAAGCCAGAGCTCGTTTATTTTTGACTACAATCACATAATGTCTCAGTCACATTATCTTCAGCTTCCTGCTTAAAGTGCATGTTACCAATACTAAACATTTCACAAATAAACAACAAAAGACACAATCAAACTGACTATATACAATATATAAAGCATTCTACCCTACGGAAAATAACTAAACATGACATCAACATAATTTAACAGATATTCCACATAATCGAAATTGATTTAACTCAAAATAATTTGTAACAAAATAATATAACTCAAAAACATACATTCACTTTACCCTGAATCCTCTGATACAGTCACGTACATATTAACACATTAAATTACATTTCTGCTAACATTAATTGTAACACTAGCACATAAAATACACATACATTTTTCTACACATTTCTTGAATGTCACACTCTCTCCTACACTTGCACTTAACCGCAGTGCGTAACAATATGGTGGTACCACGACACGCTAGTGTGTGACCAGCGAGGTGAACTACTTTGAATATGGTATGTTTCCTCTGACCATTTACTCACTACTGGCTGGCTATAACTCTTAACAACATCTAGAACACATTTTCGTTACAGAATGTTAATGTTAGTTACTCACACTTACAAAACTACCGTGAGAGACTGAAGTTCATGAAAAAAAAACTACTTAACATGGCGATGCTCGTCGGAGCAGTTAGCTGGATGACACAAATTTGTTAAAATGGCAGGGATGGGGTAATTTGAGCCAAAAGCCCTCCGGGAAGTTGAGCCAGCTATTTTACTGTAATTTTACATTGCATTCTTATGCATCACCGAAATGATGTGAGAAAACAGGAAGTCCAAACATCAGGTGGCACAGGACATGACTATAAACAGGATTAATTTAAAGTGATAAATTCATATGAAACAACTAGGAGACATAGCTGCAATGTTTCACTACTAAATGCAATTAAATGGGAACTGGTGTTTGAGTTTGCTCGATGAAATTACATTGATGTCCCTGATCCCCATGTGGCTCAACTTATCCTCTCTCTTGGCTCAACTTACCCGTCATGGGGCAAGTTGAGCCATTTTATTTTTTTTGGAAAGCCATATTTTAAAACAGATTGATTATTCCCAGGGATGCACCACATCACTAAAATATATGTACATATTTTAGTTGGAGATATTACTATCATGTCCTCACTTTAAAGACACCTCAAGTAAAAATTGGCTCAACTCACCCCGCTCTCCCCTAATGTGTCATAGGGCTACCATTCAGATATTGATTGTGAACAAATCTAACAGACAAAGCTGGACCTCAGCACAGTGAAAACAGTTAATGGGGTCTGATGAGTTTTTCTTACAGTCACACAGGTTTATGTTTGAAGAAAACAGCTTTAAATCTGTCTGTCAATGTCTGCTGCCACTGTTAAACACGGGGGTGGATCTGTGCTGGCGTGAGCTTCCATCTCGTGGGAGTCGTTAGTTCTGACGATTGCTCTGCACAGTCGTATAAAGGCAGAGGTATACGAGGACATTATAATGTGCTTTAATGTGACCAGTATCTGTGCTTTAAGGTACACCAGGTGCACCTTAAAGCACAGATACTGGTCCCTCTTGATGTTCTTAGATTCCAAAGACATTAACTCCCACCAATTTATTTGTTAACAATTAAATTCAAGGATGGCTTTGTGGACACTTAGTGCCTGTCATAGCTAGCTCAATCAATCAACATCAGACAATGTTTTTTTATTTTTTATAAATAAATAATTAATATAAGAATAAATATAATACATCATCTTTAATGTCTTTAATGTGCAGGAAGTTTTGTTGCATTTGTGAGAAACATAGTATAGGATGTGAAAGCAGACAGACACGGAAGATGCATATGTGATTTCATAACAGCCTCTTCCTTAAATATCTTCTCTAAATACTTTATGACACAAACATCCATTTTCTCTATCATCAATGATGGATGATTATATTAAGAAAGGTCCAGTACCTCGCTGCAGCAGTCCAATGTGGTTTAACCACCTGAACCCAAATGCTAAAAGTGACATTTCCCCTTCATTGTCCAGTAAAACATTTCCCCCACAGTCTTACAATCCCACATGTATCAAGTAGCCCTATTGTTTGCAACAGTGAAGCTACATAATTCATATTTTGAGGGAAATACATTGTAGAGAAATTTATTTATGGTATTCAGCATGACATATGTTGTATCCTGGAATCTCAATACAATTTAAAATAAATCTCTCAACAATCCCAGGATGTGCAAAACACATTTATAATGAAGGATCTGCTGAAAAGGTTAACCCTGGCTTGCCTAAGGTAGTTTTTGCAATTTAACTGTTAATTAAATTTATTATTCATTCATTTAAAAAAATAAATAACTATCTTTATTTAATTTCATGCTTTCCACCTTGAGGTTTTGCTTACAATGTATAAAATCCTAATATCCTAGGATAGTGTAAGGCTAACATGTAACATTAATAAATTCACATACACAAGACAAAAGACACAAGATACAAAACACATGTACATTCATTAATCTTACATGTGACATCACCCAAACCCCTACCCTCAGCCATTGTTTTACACCCTCTCTTTAGCATAGATATGAGGCTCTTTACAACCTTAGGGTTTAAATGTGGATTATTGATTATTATAGTATAAATTGAGTGTATTGATGTGTTTTAGAGTCTTTGGTGCTGCACATTATGATGACTTTCTTGTTAACTGTGCAATATATACATCCCTTCTATTTGTTCTGTGTTTTCATCTTATTGGTGTCTTGATTGCCTGATTGCTTTGGTATTGATTTATGTTTACATCTTGTCTTATGCTGTTTGTTCCTGGTCTTTTCTGGATCTTTGGATAATATACACAGTATAAATGTGTTGAACTGCATTTTCCATATCTGCATGCAGGGAATAGCACAGGCGTGTTCTCTGTCATTATAAATCTACTAGTAAACAAATTTTTATGTCACATAATCATACAAATTAAAGCTAAAATTTCAAATGATTGTTCATCTTTGGTAACAAATCCTGCTCTACATATAACTTTATGGGTTTTATTTATTTATTTATTTATTTTTACCTTTATTTAACCAGAAAGAAAACTCATTGAGATTAAAAATCTCTTTTCCAAGAGCCTCCTGGCCAAGACAGGCAGCAGCACAATTAACAAGGTTGCAGACATTAAAACATATAACATATAACATAAACGTAAAACATATAACATTTTATGATGGGAGTAATTAGTGAGTTACAAGGTCATAAAATATCTAAATTTCGTATATATTTACCACAAGTAATAAACTACAAGGATCGTCCAGTAATCATTCATAAAATCTACAGCCAGTGTGTACAGCCTCCATGTCATTTAAAAGTACTTTAAAAGCAACCAGTGAAACCGGCTCCTGAAGATTCAGGACATTTTGCCGTTGATTCCAAGCGCAGGGGGCTGCATACTTAAACGCCCCTTTTCCCAATTCAGTCCGGACTTGAGGGACAGATAGTAGTAATAAGTCCTCAGAACGAAGACAATATCTTGCTGTGCCTTTCTTTTTGATGTAGGTTTGTAGGTATTGGGGAAGCAGACCAAGAATAGCCTTGTAAACAAGAATGTGCCAATGATTAAGTCTACAGGTGGACAATGCAGGCCAACCAACCTGCTCATACAAGGAGCAATGATGTGTAAGGGCTCTGAAGTTTTTGATAAACCTCAGAGCTCCGTGGTTAACAGTATCCAACAGTTTCAAGCTTTGAGAGGATGCATCCATAGTCCAGTACTGACATGAAAGTGGCAGCAACAAGTCTCCTTTTGGCCTCAAAGGAAAAACACGATTTGTTTCTAAAATAAAAACCCAGTTTCAGCTTCAGTTTTTTTGCCAACTGCTGAATGTGAGGTTTAAAAGAGAGAGAATCATCAATTAGGATACCAAGATACATGTATTGAGATACAGACTCAATCTCGGAGCCCTGAGAAGTAGTGATGGGTGGAAGTGTCTATGACTTTGATTTTGCACTGGAAAACAACATAAGTTTTGTTTTGTCGTCATTCAAAACAAGTTTTAAATCATACAAGGTGCGTTGTACACTATCAAAAGCAAGTTGTAGCTGACAAAGAGCCTGGTTTGGTTTAGATGCAGAGCAGTATATCACAGTGTCATCAGCATAGAAATGAAAATTTGCGTTGGAGACATTTTGATCAAGAATGTTGATATATAATATAAATAGGAGTGGTCCCAGCACTGACCCCTGGGGCACACCCTTGGATACACTAAGAGGGCTGGAAGTGAGACCATCTACCTGCACGCACTGAGATCTACCTGATAGATAGTTTCCAAACCAGCAGACTGTTTGTTCTGACAATCCGACACTGAAAAGTCTTTTATTTAATATTGCGTGATCCACAGTATCAAAAGGCTTAGATAGATCAATGAAGAGAGCTGCACAATGTTGTTTTTTTATCTAAAGAGTCAATGAAATCATTTAATACTTTTAGGGCTGCTGTAGTTGTGCTGTGTTTTTTACGAAAGCCTGATTGAGAACGAGACAATATATTGTTCTAACTACTAACAATTGTCTATGCTTGATACTGCATTGCACCTACTGTATACATTATCTTACAAGTGATATATATATAATAATTGACATGATAAAAATATGGAAATGGATTGTTAGTGCTGAGAATAACAGCTACAATAGATGGTTACAGTTATCCTGAAGGTAAAGGCTTTTCTCCTTGTTAAATAGTTACTATGGTTTATGTTTGTGTGGCTGGTACCTTACATTATTATCATTTTCCCTGTTGTTATGTACTTGTGTGCATATGCCAAAGTGACTCAAGCACACAGAACCTGTTCTCAAATGAGGGCACATTAAGCTCAGGCACTTGAGGGAACTGTGGGACTGAGGGTAATTTACTTCAATATGATTCTACCATAATGAATTCAAAAATGGCTGCTCAGAAATTGAGGAAATTTCCAAAATGAGAGCCTTGATGATTTCTATGGCTTTGAAACCGAGTCACCAATTTGGGGCATGGGAAAGCAATCTCAGCAGGTCAAATGACATGACATCCTTCCCCCATTCAGAGGAGAGACATAAGCAGTTATTTACTCATAAAATAAGCATGCATAACATTAAATAAGCAACAGTAATGTGTTTCTACACTGCTGCTGGTTTTAACTGCTTCTGATTGCCAAGCTGGATTCACTTTTAGGATGTGCATGCCATGATTTATGGGGCAGTTTTAGTACCTGGCGTTAGGGAAATAAGATGAAGCATATTAGCTGTGTGTGAGCTGGTCCCTCCACTCTGACTTTGCCCTGGGACTGGATGACTGCTGTCAACATGTCTGACAAACCGGGCGCCGCTGCTACAAATCAGTCACCTCCCAATCCCAGTCGATATAATGAGACCAGACCTACAGGCAGCTAGAGGTGTGTGTGCACATTTATGGATGTGTGTGTTCCTGGTTGCACAGAGGGATGGGGGAGGAGAGAATACTCAAGAGATGAGAGATTTATTGATTACCCTTTGCAGTGTCTCTCCCCCTCTAACACTCTTCCTCTCCCCCCCTTCCCTGGGTTTTCCATTCTCTCCCAGGTTATTTAGAGAAGGTTGTAGAGGGCAGTGTTTTTGACTCTGCAGTGTGTTACAGACTTTTAGTGACCTGCCTTTTTATAAAACATCATTCCAGAAGCTTATTGAGTGCACTGACGTTGGATCCATTATAATGGAAAGAGAACATGAAGGCAATAAGCTATTGTATCAAGGAGGTCCCACTTCTCTTTTTTTCTCTATAAATGCACCATGAGATGACGCAGCTGCACTTTGAATATCGTTAAAATGTAAATGCAGGATGCACCCTGCCTTAGAAGTTCTAATGGGTATGAAAAAAACACCAAATGTAGACATGTAGATGATTGTTCTGTGCTTGTGCTTGTACTGTTTGATAATGACTGTTTAGAATACAAATGAATGGGAACAGAGGGGTGGCGGGGGCGAACAAGGGTGCGGGGGCAGGTATTGGTTGAGACTTGGCAGCTTGTGTTTAGATTCACTGAAGGCTGCTGGCTTTTTACACCAGGATGTTTTGGTTCTGATTGTTTCCCATGGAGGCAGACATACTGTATAAAATGGACTCGCTATTGAATCTTCTCCTCAACACAAGTATGTGCAGAAAATATGAGACTGTTTTCTCAGCAAAAACAACAGCATCTTTTCAGCAAATTCCCCAAATTATATCTGTTTACGTTCAAGTGACAAGGCCTTGTAGGGGGCATAGTCATTATCAGACTTTTGACTGTTGAGAAGAAGTTGGGTGATGTTGTTATAGAGCCACAAAGTCTGCGTTGGGAGGAAGTCTGGATGGATTGATGGCACAATAATATGTGGGGCTTTAACACAGGAGACCACTGATCATTTCCTGTTTTCTACTGACAGTCAATATAGATTTCTTTTAACCATGAACACAATTGTTCCCTGATTTGAACCTTAAAGCTAAGATAGGCGATTTATTTTGGAAGCATTTTTTGTTATATTTATTGAAATTCTCTTTACGTCCCAATAGCAATCAATAATGAAAATGCTCTGACACACACATAAAGAAAAAGAAACAGTATCTGTGGCTGTTGCAGGACTGTAATAAGCATGACACATCAGAGATGGGGTCTCGAGTTAGAGACTCGGACTCTAGTGCGACTTAAGTTGCACACACAGTGACTTGAAACTCGACTTTAGACTCTTCCTCAAAAGACTTCAGACTCGACTCGGACTCGAGGTGAGAGAGGACAACAAACACAGCAGCTGCTGTGCCATTCATCATAAACTTTGGCTTTAAAACTTCATACAACAAGACCCAAAAAAAGAAGCCCTGAACGCAAATAGGTTAGTAACCGGTGGTGAGTAAACACTTGCTTTATCTACGACCTACGGGAGGTAAACTCCGACTGTCGTTCGTTATGAAAAGATGAATGAGCGTTTGTTTACTTGCCAAACTTGTGGTAGTCGATTAACGTAATCATTTACGTCCCGCTGGCTGCCATCACATTAATTATTACTGTTGGCTAGAAAGAGGTTACAGGTTTATTGTTGATCATGTAACCTTACAGTTTTATTTAGTTATAACGTTACACTGGTTTGAGAGTGGGGGATGTGTTGACTTACAGTAGTTTATGCTGTCACTGACTGCATTTCACATTACATGGATGTGCTCTGTAAGTTAAAAACAGGTTTCAGCTTTGTTGACCTGTAACTTTACAGTTTTATTTAGTAAACTTTACAATGGGTTTGAGAGTCAACAGGGTTTGTTGACTTACAGTAGTTTATAAGCTCATGATAAGTCATTAATTGTAGACGCATTGCACATTAGGCTACATGGTTGTGCTCTGTAAGTTAAAAAACGGTTTCAGGTTTATTGTTGATTATGCAACATCACAGTTTTATTTAGTTAACGTTACACTCGGTTTAAGAGTCTGGGGAGTGTGTTGACTTACAGTATTTAATAAGCTGTCAATAATTGCATTGCACATTACATGGTTGTGCTCTGTAAATGAAAAACAGGTTATAGTTACAGTATTCCTTTTAGCTATGCAGTATCAGTCAATCTTGGATTGAACGCAGCAGGTGATACAACATTCATAATGACCACGAGAGACTTGAGACTTGACTTGGACTCTAGCTCAAAGACTTGAGACTCGACTTGGACTCTAGCTCAAAGACTTGAGACTCGACTTGGATTCTAGCTCAAAGACTTGAGACTTGACTTGGATTCTTGCTCAGAGACTTGAAACTTGACTTGGACTCTAGCTCAGAGACTTGAGACTTGACTTGGACTCTAGCTCAAAGACTTGACTTGGACTCTAGCTCAAAGACTTGTGAGCCCCTCTGCGACACATGAAAATATGTTTTGGGGGAGTGACTTTGGAGGGAGTGTTGAAGGGAGGGGGTGGGATTTTTTTTTGGACACTTTAAAAATTGTGCTGTCTCTTGCTAGTTTCTCCAGCCAGGATCTTCACCTACACTGAACAAGTCGTTTTCGTGTGTAAACCTAACCCAACCCTAATCTTAGATTTATTGTTCCACCAGTTATTTGTAATAGTTTTAGATGACACTGATGTCGTCCGTTCGATCAGAAATCAGATATGTATTATTATATGTGTCACTCTGGAGCACAGTTACACACAACATATGTAATGTTGAGAACCTGTTGGAAAATCTTTACACAGTTCTTTGGCAAGTATTGCTTTCTTTAAGACCCCCTACTTACCACAGAGCAAAGATAACAATGCAGTAAGGAGGAGGAACATCTAATCCAGGGCAGTGAAGAGATCATGAGTTTGTTGAGCATCGTACCTGTCAAGTGAGATGCTAAGCCTCCATCCAAACACCCTGCAGGTTTAGAGATTGCCTATTCTCCATCTTGGCAACAAATGCCAGATTTAGACAACGCCTCCAGCCCAAATGAGTATTTTCATGTGTCCCAGACTCACAGAGTGGGAGTGGGAAGATTATGGCAGGAGGCTAAACAGCACAGTGGAGGCTACATGGCAATATATCTCAGTTTTCGCTTGTGTGAGAGCTGCTACAGTATGATTTTATCACAAAACATCAAAACACCCGAGGGGAAGTATATTTCTTTTATCCCACTGCACCCTTCTAATAGATTGGAATATATTAAGTAACTGAGTACAGATGTCAGTTTGCAATTTTGTGTAGAGTAGAGATAGATAATTTAGTGAAGATGCTGTCAGCCCCAGCAGAGCAGCAGAGGTTCAAAATCTATGTACTTAATTAAATAGAAAATGGCACCGTGAATATGCTTCACAGTCAGATGCAGACATGTTCCAGCCCTATCCAGGACAAATGTGTTAGTATGGATTTTGGAAGGGCAGCAGGCATCTGTAGTGTTGTTATATTTTCTGAGCATGTCTCCCGTGTGTATTCAGTAATGAGTATCGTAACATAGTTTGAGAGTTGAGATTTCATTTGGATGATAAACAGACTGTAAGCCTCTAATACAAATAAGCACACACACACACACACACACACACATGCACAGAGCACCTTGGGAATAAACTACCAGCAGCACAGTTTGACCCACTAGGTTAAATACCTTTTTTGATTTACATACTAGAAAAAATGTGTGTGAAAAAGTGGAACAAGACCAGCTGGATTTTTTATATTACTTCCAGGAGGATTATATGTCAGTGACCCGGTAATAGTCCTTGTAAATTCTGATGTAATTGAAGTTTTACTTTTGACGCACTGTTTCTAAGCTTAGATAGGAGTGTCATCTAAGTGCCTGAATTGGAAATGTAAAATGTGCTAAATAGAATGAGAAAGGTGGGGACTGGGAAGGAGGCGTGAGGGATTATATCTGATTGCTACGAATCAAAATCACAAGATCATTTTGCTGCACAAGTTACCAATTCTGCACACTTTCTGCTCTTCTTATCCAACATCCTTTAACCCCCTTATTCTACTGAGAAGACCAGACTGTCCGACTTTTAAGACTCCTTTATCCTCTGAGTGGAGAACAACTGATTTCCAGGCTGAGCAGAGGCTGTCAGGCTTTAATGGAGAAAGGCAGGTCAACGTGAATGTGCCCTTTTCTCCAGGTATGGAGTGGCTAATATGAGGAGCGAGAGGTAACACCTTTGACTGTCTGTGAGCTTGCCAGGCTTAATGAGATGCTAAAGTCTCAAGTTAGGGGGATGCTGGGATTCTAGAAGCAGGCTTCAGCACTTAACGTATTTGTGTGTGTGTGTGTGTGTGTGTGTGTGTGTGCGTGTGTGTTGGTAGAAGAGAATACCTGCAAAACAGAGTATCCAGTGGTGAAAAAATTAAACTAAGTATTGAACTTGGGTACAGTTTGGAGGTACTTGTACTTCCTGGCTATTCTCATCTGTGTCACCATGATGGTGGAACGAGCTACCACACGCCATCAGAGCAGGGGCGTCCCTCTCTAACTTCAAGAAGCTCTTGAAAACTCGACTCTTCCGAGAACACTTCCTCTTATAACACCTCTAACTCCTAACCTCTTACATGCACTTCCTGTGCTCTTCATCTATCACCTACAATTATCTTGTATTTATTGCACTTTTTTGTTTTGATTGCACATTTTGTTAACTCTTACTTCCTTCCCTAGGTATTTACCCCATTGATGTGATATGTACTATGAGCTCTTACTAGTATTATTGCTGCTCTTACTAGTATGTATTGTCAGTTGTAGATCTGTATTTGATGCTCTGTTGATGCTTGTATGTTGTTCCTCAAATGAAAGTCGCTTTGGATAAAAGCGTCTGCCAAATGAGTAAATGTAAATGTAACTTGAGATTTTCTATCTCATGCTACTTTTGCTTCTACATCACTACGTGTCAGGGGGTAATAATCTTTTTTTGCTAACTTTTTACTCGACTACATTCACTGGACAGTTGTTCTTAATAGTGACTTTTCAGATTCTATAGTGAGTAATATATAATAAGTCTATAAAATACAACACACTGTCAAAGATTAAATTAGTGTTAATGCAATAATACTAATATTCAAGTGAAGGATCTGAATACTTCTTCTTCCACCATGGAGAATATCCCAAGATAAGCTGTGTTGTGCAAGTTACTTATACATTGTAATAAGTTACTTGTTACTTATCACTCCTTAAAAAAAGTAATATTACTTTACTTACGACTGCGTATTAAAAGTAAGTAGTTATGTTAATCATTACGTTACTATATTACTTATTTTTAAAAAATGTCATATTCATAACAGCAGCGAGGAGTATGTTTTTTTTTCTTAACACCATTGGCTGAAATAACAAAATACATTTACATTTATATTTATTCATTTAGCTGACGCTTTTATCCAAAGCGACTTACAATTGCTATATATGTCAGAGGTCGCACGCCTCTGGAGCAACTAGGGGTTAAGTGTCTTGCTCAGGGACACATTGGTAGATGGGTCACAGTGGGGGATTGAACCCGGGTCTCTCACACCAAAGGAATGTGCCTTATCCACTGTACCATCACCACCAAATAAAGCAAATTAATCCAAACTTTCGAGCTAATGTTTTTCTGCACATGCATTTATAAGGGCAGTGTTCAGTGTTTTACAAAACATACAACATTGCTTAACGCTACTCTCTCCCGACGAGTGCATGCATCACAGGCAGTAGCGGCTGGAGTTTGTTTCTATAAGTTTCACATTGCTGTGCTGCTTTAGCAGATGCTTCAATTGTTTGCAGTTGAAAGCTTTTTGGCTGACTTGAACAAGATAAGGTCCAGTTTATTCTCACCCTGCAGGTGCTGCTGACCTGTTGGGCCTGCCTTGGCGCTTTCAGGTCAAGGATGGTGCATTCTGGTTACTTGGATTAATAACTGTAATATTATTACTATTTTGGAAATAGTATTCCCTTACACTACTAGTGAATAGAATGGATGAATAAGTTCGCTCCACTTGGCACTGCTGCCCCAAAAACATTTCAGGTTTATTTTTTTTACCCTGTAGCCTATTTCTAGTGTGTGGGAGGAAAATGTATTCACACTCCCTCTTCCAATTGCTAGAAATTAATTAAGAAAGCCCCAACGGACACAGGAAATGATATTTAAGCCCAAAAGGTTCCTTTCCTTCCCACAGTCAGATGAGACTAATGAGTTCCTATTAGCTAGCCACATGAATAAAGAGTGACTGATATTATTAATACTGTTATGTTGTCATGGTGGCTCTGCAGTTAACCTTGATGCCTCACAGCAGGAAGGACTTGAGTTTGATTTCTCACCTTCTCCTTTGTGTGAAGGAGATCAGCTAGATCGGTGAACTTTTGTTAAATGTGGTTATTGTTCCGGTGTCAGATGAAGTGGTAGCTTTCAGAGTCTGCAGACCGTATCCCTGGTAAATTTAACCAGCCCTCTCTGACTTTGCCTCAGTACTTGTTAATACACACGCTGCATCTCATTTAATTTTTACTCAAAGCTTCAGTGCCTCAGCCTTCACATTAAAAAAGTGACAAGAAGGCAGTAAAAAATAGTTTTCCACTTTAAATCTCCATTTCTTTCATTTCCTTTTGGTCAAGAAAAAAATCCAAGACTCAGCTGGATAACTTTAAAATACTGCTTGTTAAACACTAAAATAGTCTTTTTTAAGGCTGGGTATGAGTTGACATTTTTATACTAGTGCCAACACAAGAACTGAGTTCAGTCTGCCATCAGGACTGTGTGGGTGGTGTTTGATCAAATTTGATTCACAATGGCCTGTCAGCATTTATCTTTTTCCAACCAACTGTAACTGAAACTACGGCCACTTCCGTATGACAAAAGACTCGGTGGCTGCCAACTCTCACGTAGCTACCATTTTGTGGTAGAGATAGTCTTCTATTCCTGTAAAACATACAAGATGGGTTCATGGTTTATGTGAATTGTTGAAACCCCCCAGCCAGTCTAAACAATGACTTTCACACCATTGGAAAACCTGTATTTCAAGTGAAATTGACACACATGCTGAATTACCTCTTTTCAGTTGTTCTCATGCCCATGAGTTAACATTACTAAAGGCCTTTGAACTGATTGCTTTCCAATAATCTGAGGAAGGAGGCAACATCTTGTCAGTCACAGTTTTACCTGTATTGAATTTATTTTGGCAAGTAAAAACTGTGACTTTTACCTACATCCTGTTTCTGAGTCTGCATTTGGGTCCTACTCCCCATCTTCCCTGTTGCCCTGCTTATTCAAGTATTCAACCCTTAAAATAAGATACAGATTGAGATATAGCTTTTTAGGGCCTTCCATAGTCAAACAACAGCCTGATTTAATTAGATGGAAGTTTAAAAAACAAACTTAGACTTGAAGACTTATAAGGTGAGGCAGTGAGGTTTGTTTACTCTATGAAAGATCAAGACTTCAAAAAGGGAAATAAAGATCACACAGTTGTCTGACAGTTGTGAAAAAGCTGTGGGCAAATATTTACCCTAGATACGTGTTTAGTAAATTATTAAAGCACAGAAAATTTATTTTGCTAATCAAAAATGAACAGGCTTTTGTTCTTGTACTGCACTTTGTAGATGTGGCCTTCTGGCCCTTTGCTACAGTGTTATCTTTGCTGAAATTCAATTACAAACACGATGGGGAACTACCCTACTAACATCTAAAAATGCACATCATAAAAAGACCAGTGACTGGAAAACATAATTTCACAGAGTCCCTCTGAAAAAAAACTAATCAGGAACAAATTGATCTTTACAGAGACTTCACTATAACTCTAACAGATTATGAAGTCTTTCATCTTTTATAATTTTTCTGTGTGCTTGTAATTCATGATGTTTCTTTGTCTTTTAACAATTATAGTGACTTTACTGAACTCTACGGTGTTTGTTCTTCATCACATCTTATATTACATTATTCTTTCTGTCTTAGACCCACTTTATTGTATCAGCATAATATTACTGTGGAGACATTTTGATTGTATAATAGTACACCCTTTTGGCTTTTATTACATTTTATCTCAACAACTCTATTTGTGTGTCCTGTGCAGAAGTTCCGTAAATAAAAGAAGAGATTTGTTTGTTGGATGAGGCAGTCAGGGGCAGAAATGGATTAGTCAAACTTGCATTCTGTCAGAGGAATATTCAGAACACACCCACATCAGGTCAACCCGCAGTGAAAGTACAGCACTTAAGAGTCCTGGGATTAACACTTTTGGCTCCTGTGTAAAGCTCAGAAATACTTGTACCTTTCAACATGAGTATGATGTGAATTCAGAATGGGTGCATTTGGAAGTGAATGTGTTTATCTCATGGTGGCTTAACCTAGACGTGACCTGCAAACAAACTCCTTCAATGTCATAGTTCAGTGTTAGTAGTAACAGAAATTAGGACCCAAATGCAGACAAACAGGCCAAGTAGGAAACGTTTTGGAGCAGTTATTTGAAAAGGGATGACATGGTAATATCCTGGCACAGATAAGCAGGCAGGGATGTGAGGAAGGCAAAATTTACATTCTGGCTAACAAGGAGGGTGAACAGTCTTTAGAGTAACCAGAAGAACAACAATCTGAAAATCTGTGTATCGCTGCACAGCTGTGGTTAAAGTGTGTTCAGTTGCACCCATAAAAACACCCAGTCTGGAGCTTTGACAGTCACTACAAGTAAATTTATGCCCCTTTGAAAGAATTATTGTGTGGCTGTCCAGTGTTTGTCAGTTTAGCCATAGCCCTGCTGTTTATCGCAGTTAACGTTACTGTTCGTCTACCCTAAATATCTTGATAGGCTCTGAATACAGCGCAGTTATCAGCAGTCCCATGCGTTGTGTTTACTGCCACTGCAGATAAGTAAATCTTCTTCATATACAACATCATTTCTCCTCTGTCACTTCTGAGGCTTGCTAATTCTATGAGCAGCTATGTGTGAGAGGCACAAACTGGGGCTACAGTTAGCCAGTGTTCTGCCATTTACATTTGGTGTGGCAGCTGCTACGTACCACAGTGACGTACAAAATATACCATAGTCTTTCCTTATATGTCATTGTTAGAGAGGAGCAGCATAATTCAGCTGACTTAAACGTTCAAATCCAAGCACACATATTAAGCAAATTTTGAGCAAATGTTGTTCATCTTTTGTAAGTGTAATATAACCAGGAGAGTTTCATGCCGATCCAAGGTACAGAAGTTGGGCACCAGATATAGCCCCTCCTGCCTTTTTCTATAGTGCTGCCCCCAACAACAGGAATAACATCACATAGAAAATAATAATTATGGTCTTTACTTGTGTAATATGTAAGAAGCTATACTATTGGACTAATTACAAAATGGTATTACAAGAAAGGACGGACCGGTCTATCATTAGATATCTCTGCAACACAATACCTATGTATTTGACATAACGTCATAACTGTTACTCCCATTCTGTTGATAAAGTTAAGTCACTTGTTAAACTAAAATTCAATGTTACACATTTGTCATTATATGTATGATGATAATAATTAATCTGACAACAGATGAAAAACTAAACTGGGATAACTAGTGGACAGGTGAGTCCTCAGGATGGGAAGAAAACCTTGTCACAATGACAGTGAACCTCCTACACAAGATTTTCTGTGGGCACTAATCTTTGCTGCTTAGTGCCATGAATTGCAAAAATAACAAGATCAAATAAGAAATTTGTGGGTTGAGATTTTTGTGCCCCTATAATTGCTTGACAAAGCTCTTTATATTAATGACTGGATACATTGTTTACACACCATACCAAAACTGTGTATGTGTACATACCTGAAGTGCAGGAATGACTAATATATAACATTTGTAGTTCGGTAAATTGCATCACATTGTGCTTTTTTGAACAAGAGTTTGAGTTGATAAATTCTATCAAACATTATGTTGCCTTCTCATAAAGCAAACATTTACAGAAAATGTGTTGTTGGTTGTACTTCAAGGCTTTTGCATTTCAAAATTTTTGTGGAGTGGGTTAATTGTAACAAGTTTATGTAAATTTGAATAAAACCCCAGTAGACTCTAAAGAGTTTTTAAATGTAGATTTTTGTTTGAGTGTCTTCTGTGTCCGAGGTTAACAAAGCAACTTTAACCTCTTCCTTGATGTTGAATGACTATGTTCTATTTAAATTTGTCTTGTGTTCAGTAGAAATGAAACAGCCTATTGTGCCTTTCACATCTATGATGGGAGCATAAGAATCTAATTCTTGCTAAAATCCAGATCAATGTGTCATGAATTCATAACACTGCTCCATTATTGACTCAGGGCTCAGTCATGTGAGCCCATGCTCCTCTGAATCATGAAGAACATGCAATTGCATTCCTGCTAAAAACGAAGGTTACAAAATGGTAACCCTAGTTCCATAAACACAGGCGGAGCCCTCTACTGGACTCTATGGGTACTACCTCCTCCACTCACGCACGCACTTGCCCTCTGAAATTTATTGTGCACATAGCCGACCAATAGGACGTCGCTACTGATACGTGCGTGACGTATAAATAGCAGTGTCCCTACTACCTCAGCATCCGACTGCCTCTTCAGCAGATGGCGTCGGAGCGGCAGGGCTCATCGGTAGAGGGCTCCACCTGTGCTTATAGAACTAGGGTAACCATTTGGTAACCTTCGTTCTATCTCACACAGGCTCCGCCCTCTACTGGACTCTATGGGTACAGTGGGTGGAGCCTGATGACTGTCCGCCCTAGCTGTGACAAGCCAAAGTCCACCACGCCAACCCGGTCGGCCATAGGCCGGCCAAAGCCCAAACCACCACATCACCTAGTGACAGAATGGTGGGACACCCCTAAGAAGGTCGCTGGACCGATAGGGGCTTGACCTGACCATTAACACCTAGACTGCCCTGACTTCTCACTGAAACGTCAGGCACTGCCAGTGTATGTTTCCCCTCTAAACCCAGTAGTCACCAGATCCTCACTTTTCAGATCCTAGGTCGCACTTTGCGAGCAGGATCCTGAGAAGGAGCCCGACATATCCAAGAGATAGAAATGCACAAACGGGCATAGTAAGGGCCAAGATGCCATTGTGCAGATCTCTTCGACACCCCCCGCTGATAAAGGGTCGTAGACACTTCCACACTTCGAGTGGAATGTGCACGCACTTTTTAGTGTGGGTCTGTTCCCGCCTGTGTACAGGCTTGGGAGATTCACTCTCAAAGCCAGCTGGCCAGGCTCTTCTTGGATAAAGTTTTACCGACTGCACAATCACTGAAACAGACGAACAGCTGACCAGTGCAACAAATGAGGGCTGTGTGTTCTACATAGGACGTTAGCATAGCACACATGGACACAACAGATGCACTCTCACTTCCCTGCACCCTAAGTGGGGTAGGGGGGTAGAATGCATCCAGATTTGTTGTCGTGGACCTGAACATCCTCCTTATGTTCTTAAGAACAAAGGAGGTGTGCTGTCTCAATCCGGCTGCACTGTGGACACCATGAATGATGCCCACGTCCATAGGTTCCCTGCCAGCGCCAACAGAGCCGTGGATTGGACTCCGCCCTATCTGTTGATGTACGTTCTGGAGGAAATGCACCACCACACTAGAAACACAACCTGGAGTGGATTGTGGATGTGTGGTGTGTGGCCCCCTCGGCTGACCTCGGGGAGCCACAAGACTCATTGCACTCCCCTGGCAGGTCCCTCCACATCCAGTGAGAGACTCATCAATGAAGACTGACACGGATGAAGACACCCTGCCAAGAAGCACCCGCGCTACCAGATAGTGAGAGACCCCCAGAAACGCAGGTCCTCCTGCACTACAGTTTAAGGGGGGTCACCATGTATCACCTTTGCCTCTTGAGGTCCAGATGCATGCTGGCAAACAACAACATCGTAGCAGTCACATGTGCAGCAAGCCCAGAGGGACCACATGATGGACTACTGCCTTGAGGCCCAACAGCAGCATCACTGACAGCGCTGTCGCAGCTGTCCCCTGCTGTCCCCTGCTGCAGCCTGTGGACCACCAAGTAACACACCTGTCTCAACAGATAGGCTCTTGGAGTGTTGCCGTTGAGCACAATCCCCAGATACTCCGCTCGCTGCAGCGGCTGGGGGGAGCTCTCTTCCCGTGAGTAGTCTTCCCTTCTCGTGCATATAGTATTTGTAGGCTACACCGTGTGAGGTGAAGCGTATAAATTCCCTGTTATTGTGTCACCTCGACATGAAATAGGCGTCTTTCAGGTCGATGGTGGCGAACCAGTTGCTGGGCTGCACCAGTTTCAGCAGTTTCTTTATCATCAGCATGTGGAAACGCCCTTTTGTCTATTATGCTGGTTCAGGTGGTGGAGATCCAGAATGGCTCAGAAGGCTCTCCTGTTTTAGGGGACCAAAAAGTACATGGAGCAAGAACTCTGTGCATGTCATGTGCACAGATGCCCTAAGACAGCCTGCTTCAGCAGAAGTTGCTGGATCTCGGCGGCCACCTCCTCTTGAGATGATAGACTGGCTTCAATTATGTCCAGGAAAACTGGTGGTATGCAGCAGAACTGAAGAGTAGTCTCGTCTCAGAATGCTGTCCATCCAGCTTGTCAGTATGTAGCGGCGTCACAATTCATGGAAATGTGAAATGGAAAAAAACGCCGCAACGCATCTGCGGCACTCTCCGCTGCCAAACTCTTAATAAATGTGACTTTGTGATCCAAGATGGCTGTCGGGGTATCAACAGTTAGTGAAAGCTGTAGTTTATACTGTTTATTAGCACTTCTGTGTAGCTTGCGACTCATAGAAATGTTCGTACACAAAGTGCTGTCCAACTACTGTCTGTGGACGTGTTGCTACAGTGTTTAGTATGAGTAAATACCGCACAATGCATTTCTTTTAATAAACTGGCGAAGCAATAGCTAACCTGGCTATTTGTAAACATCGGCTGGCCAAGCAAGATTTTCTGACCATAACTGGAACGCCATCAACTCAGGTGTGACGTCATTACCAGTTCCGACCTCTGACTTCCGAGGTAAATGGAACGCAGCATCAATATCAACACAGCTGCCGAGTGAAGCCAAGTCAGGACAGAGCATCCTCCTCTCCACTGCAGCGAGCTGCTGCTGGGAGAATGAGCCACTGTTCACTGTGATAAGTGCCGCGGGCCGCACCGCTGGAAGAGACTGGTTGCGTCTCTCCGGCTATAGCTGACCTAGATTGGCATTAGCTTGGCTCGTGCCGTCGCAGCTAGCCAGCTGAGCACTATACGGAGCAGGTATAGTTCAGTGGTTTAATTAAACAAACAAAAGGCGAGCACACTGAGTGCCTGAGTCCATAAAAAGTCATAATGAGAAACTAAACCAAAATCCAACACAGGTAATCCAAAACACCAAGAGCAGAAAATAGAAAGACGAAATACTTGACGAGACTGGGAGACGGAAGCCACGACTGACAGGGAGTAACACCAACAATGACCGGACAAGGGCTGAACAGTAAGACCACACATATATAATAGGGATAACGAGCAGGGCGGGAGCAACACAGGTGACATGAGACTAACGAGAGAGGCAGAGAGACAGCAGGAAAACAGAGACACACTTAGACAAGCAGACATGGATGAATAACCAAAAATGCACAAGTACGAGCTAAACAGAACCAGTAAATGAACAAGGGAATACACAAGAAAAAACAGGGAACACAAGACCAGGAGTAAACACAAAAGATATTAACTAATGTACAGGACTAGGAACTAACTGAACAAGACTACACAGAGAAACACAGAACCAAAAACAGACTTAAACAGGAAAGACATGAACACAAAAACCACATTCCTAACAGATGTTGCACGGGCCGGACAGCCAGCTGGCGAGGAGGAAGCCCGGGTCCTACTACCGTCTCGCTCGGATGCCACCAGGAGAGCGACGTGGGCCATGGGCTTCTGTCTCAGTGGTTTGACTAGCGCAGCAAAGACCCGGGCCCTCCCACTGTCTTGCTCGAGCTTAGCAAGGAGAGGAGTGTGGGCCATAGGTTGGATCATTAGCTTAGCATCGGTGAACGTGCTTTGTGGAGACTGAAGCACGTTATGCACCGAGTTGAAGATGGAGAGGGTTTGGTGGGGAGGAGAAGGAAGGTACTGTATTAAATCAGTTTAACATTCATTTCATTTTCAGTGTACAAGCAGCACATGAAACACAAATAATTGCATGCTGGAAGCATGCTGGAAGCATGCTGAATGCTGGTGGTGTGCATCAGCCTCTGTCCCTCTGTTACCCTTTTGTTTTTGTTTTTTCAAATAAATAAATAAATAAGGCTGAGACTCTTTTTCCAAGGGCTGTGTCCTTGAACGCACCATGGGCCGTTTTCGAAAAGGTTGAGCGAGAGTTTGAAAAGGCCCGACCAGGCCAAGAACGCACCACAGCTGCGCTGGGAATGCAGAGTTACAGTAGACTGCAGCATGGTCCAGTTTCCACAGGAAGAACAGCTAGTTTCTCGGGTGTCATGTCATGGAAGCGGACCATTATGGCCGCCCGGACTGGGCGGTCAGGCTAGAGAAGTGGACGCCCGGGCCTCACCCACCCTCTCACTCGGTTCTAACTGGGAGAGCGGCATGGGCCACGGGGCGAGCCGTTAGCTTAGTGTCGGTGAACACAGCGGCGCATTCAACACGGCTCAATGGGATGGGGTTGGTGGTGTGGAATAGCACTTGAATGTAATGTGTTTGTAACAAACAGTTTAACATTCACAAGCTTCACCACAGCGTACACAAGCAGCACATGTTTAGAACATTGGCTTCGTGAACACAAGGCCGCAGGGCGTACCCTTAGCCTCACCCCAGGAGTTAGCTCTTTGATGAGAGAAGTTAACTTAGCTCTTTGAGGAATTTAAATTAACATGTTTTACTCCAAATACAGTTTCCACATTCTCAAAAGTCTTGCTGTAGTGTACACAAGCAGCACATGTAAAACAATGGCGTCTTGAAAACCAGACAGGGGGATGTGGCAGCGTCAGCAGGCGTCTGTCCCTCCATAATGGTCACTTGGCCAGTCGCTCCCTTCCCCAGCCGCAGGTGGTTGGCGGGGGGGGGGGGGGGGGGGGGGGGGGGGGGGGGCTGGACTCGTCCGGGCAGGACATGGGTCACTTCGCCCGGGTGCAAAGATTAATTTCTGGAAGTGGCGATTCCATCCGTGGAGGTGGTGAATTCAGAGAGCAGTTCGCCGTTTGCTGAAGAAAAAAGGATGCTGAGGCAATAGGGACACTGCTATTTATACGTCACGCACGTATCGGTAGTGATGTCCTATTGGTCAGCTACGTGCACAATAAATTTGAGGGCAAGTGCGTGCGAGTGATTGGAGGAGGTAGTATCCATAGAGTCCAGTAGAGGGCGGAGCCTGTGTGAGATATTTTCTCTTTTCTCACTGTTCTAAAATTTTGTTTTGTCAAAATGAACAGATGTGGTGGGGAGAATGGGCATAGCTGTAAATGAATTGAAATGAAAAATGTATAGGGCGGTAGTTTTGTATTATTTCAAATGAATTAATTTGTCTTAGAAAACGTGCTGCTCGTGTGAAACTTGATTGGTGTTAATAAGCTCCCACTGATTTAGAAGGCAAGTTATGCTCTCTGACAAAATATGCAATGTTTTCAATTACCAATTTTATTTGGGTAGCATATGTTCAGCCGCGTTGGCTTAGAGACATTAGTTTATCATAAATTCATTAGCAGTCCTAATTAGCAGTATATTCTGCTGATAACATCTATCTAATGTTCTGCTAGCTGCATGGATTTGAGTTTGTGTTGAAGCGTCTTTCTGCACCTTAACTCTGAGAGAACCAGAGAAAAAGTTGCTGGAGGCAAATTTGGTGTTTAGGCTCTCCTTAGCAACAAGGGGCAGGAAGTTTGGCATCTTTATATTCCCAATCTGAAGGCAGCAAACAGCCTGGTTTTCTGTTTACACAATAGCTTACTAACAACAGCACAATTTTAGCAAATATATGTAAGATTTGGGCTTATTAACATTCATTTTATCTCAAAGTTTCTTACCAGACAGGGCTCCATATCACATGTAATGAATGACTGTAGAGATACATAATAGTGTCAAAAATAATGGATAAATATTAAATAAACCTTTATAAGATCCATGTTTTGTACAATGGAGTTTGGAGGTTTTTTTTATTTTTTACAGTATTTTAAATGTTAAAGGTGCTACAAATACTTACTGCACTAAAGCTGTTAAATTTTAACATGCCTTGGGGGGGTTTTCCCCAAAACCACATTATATAAAGAAATAGTTTTTTTGCTGCTGAATTTTAAAGGCTCTGAGGCGGCTCTCACAGAGAAACATTTTAAACTCTTCTGCTGGGGGTTACCACAACGATCAAGGATGGCATTTGCCTTTCTGAGCAAATGCCCTTCACAGAAGTCAGCCAGCTGAGCCCATCTCTAGTGATCTTGCAGAGTACCTCCCAAAGCCCCTCCAATCTGTTTTTATTGAACAGGTTAAAAATATTCAGGACACCATCCTGAAACTATTTTACCACAAAGATTTTTAAAAAGCCTTTTTGCAGATTTACTGTAATTGGTATCAGCTTAAAGGTACCCAGACAAATACCCACTAGCTTTATTGACCACTGTGCTGTATGTGTGGAGGTCCTTGACAATTGTCAAAAATCAATAATCATGTGCTTCATTTTTGAGACATTCAGACATTCCTAATTTCTCCATGACTATTCAGCTTATTGATGGTTGTGATGGCCAAAATCATCAGCATTGCTGCGATTGTCCTGTGGCAAATAAACGAAGCGTCATCTCCACCTTCAGTCTAACTGAAAACACATTACTGCGTAAAGTCAGTGGTGAGATCACGTCCCTCATGAAATCGCTGACAAAGTTTATGCCTTCGCTATCCGACCCCGTCTTATTAACTTGTGCGTGGTCAGAATTCTTCCTCTCCTCTCAGCATGTCTGTCTCCACAGTGCCATCACAAGCCCTACTGGCAACTCCTAACCACTTGAGAGACCTCTCGAGCTGTCTTAAATAACTGGGAGAGTAAGAGTGATATTTAGCTTTGAGAAATTTGATAACTTGCTTTTATTCTTAAGTTTAAAAGTAGGAGAAAATTTCATGAATTCTCAGCACTTAAGACTAAAATGGCACTTTGAGAAGCTTGATAAATACCGGCCCAGGGCACAGGTTCATTCAAAGTAAGACTGTGTCCATCCTCTTAGTCTCAGAATGAGTGAACGATCAGCAAACTTTATGATAAAACTGTTTCCTGCTGTCGTTTGTATATAAAACATGAAAGGAAAGAAGGCACAGTCCTCAGGAGAGCTGGTGGATAAAAAGAGTATCGCTAAGGATGTACAGGTTATTCTTGAACTCTATAATATGTAAGTGAGAAAATCTGCTGTCTAGCAGTTAAGTTCATATTTCAATTGAGATTAAATCTTTTCATCTAACAAATGTGGCTGTATTGTGTTAAAGGCTGATAAAAAAAAAATCAATAAGCAGAGCTGTGCATGAGCCTTTTAGGCCATCCACATTACTGGTTATGCTACTGCAGCAGAGACATCATAAGATTAAAACAATGATCTGCTATTTGTCTGGGGACTCAATAGTATCTGCTTAATTAGCCTAATCCACTGACCTCACTATGGAGCTTCCAAATGAAATATTTTAAACCAAAGGTATATATTGGGGGGGGGGGGGGGGGGGGGGACTGTCCATATACCTAGCCATGGGACACTGTTACCATTTTGTCATGATGCTGTTGAGTTTTGTTAAATGTACTTTTTCATTGCTGTGAGAACCACAAATAAAATCCCATTAACTTCCATTGAATATCATTGGCAGCACAAGTCTCAATGGCAGAGAACTCACAACCTCAATTTATGCAACCAAATTTAGCACCACTAGCATGAGATTAATTTGCCATGGCTATCAGAACCATAACCAGATTATATTTTTCATATGTTACTTACATATCTAAAGTGTTCAGTTATGTTTTTCTATGTTGTTTTTTCCCACATAAAGGTCCAAATTTTGCTTCAAAGTCCTCAGCCCACTTCACAATATCAGGAATAATAATCTTTGGGGCAAATTCTGAATACTTTTTTGTTGTTGCTGAACAAAAAGTAGTCAAATTTTTGTTAATTATAAAATGAGTTTCTAAAACCACCAAATTCCCAGAAATAAAAAATAAAGAGTACTTTACCTCAGTGTCCTAAATCATGACCACAAGCTTCCATTTATCATACCCAAACAGTTTTCTAACCTTATCCTCAACTGACAGATCAGAAAATGCATTTATGAGTGGATTTGAAACATTCATTGTTTGTTGGTGCCCTCCAAATGACCTGTCTTATTTATTTATGAATGAAAAGTTGCTGTTTTTAGCAGGAATAATACAAGGCTTTTTATACTGTAATGTACTGATGGAGATTTTATCAAGCAGTTTGCCATGATCTACAGCCACACCCTTGTCTTGTTCTCAAAAGTTGCTCAGTAATGACACCCAAGAAGTGTATGGGTAGGGTGTCTATAAATAAAAATGTCACAGGTAAACATTAACCAAATGAAAAATATCAACCCTCAGAAATGATACAGGAATGCCTTGGGCCAATACAGTCTTACAGAAGTTATTAACTCTCCAAGTTTGATTAAAATTAAACTTGTGAGTAGCTGTTATGGCCTTTGAAAGTTTAAATATTGAAGTTTAATTTTGTACCTTATTAGGCAAATCAGTTAAGTACATTAAGTTATTTTTTATATTAAATCAAATGACTCCATTTAAATGGAAGAGTTGCTCCTAGTGCCAAATCCACTGAAAATCATCACCCAACCCAGCTCTATACAGATTTTTAACCAACTTTAACTATTTTTTTGGTTCTTAAGCTGAATGTAAACTGTATGGTTGAGCCCCTGAGGTTCACACCACCCTATCATAAAAAAACCTAGGCTGCAAGCAGTTTAGACAAGCCAGGTGTTAACTACCTGCTCAGCACCAAAAGGCAAAGTGGCTGGTGGAGAAAGCATCTAACACAAATATTATTCTCAGAAGCTGGAAACATTGATCATGGCAGACAGATGTCAGATCACAGAACTGATTTATTTTTCCAACAGTGATGTGTAAAGGCTTTGGAAGACACTGACAAATTATGTTGTCTTGCTGATTGGGTCGTCAGGTCAGAAAACACTTGAATGTGATGTTCTGGAGGGCAATTACAAAATGTGTAACTTGTGGTATAGGTAGGACTTGTGGACCAACCGGTTCTCACTTCCAAGTCATCACAAATGGACGCAAGACCACTTGGCGACAGTTTGTAATTCAGTGGGAATCCCCTTAGCATCATAGTTCAACACACTGGAGGAAGCCCTGTAGCATAATTTATGAACGCTAAAAGCAGGTGTAGGATACAAATAACAGAAAAGTCAAAGTAAAGATGTGGACTTTCACCCAGCACACCGCTGTTTGTTTACCATGTGAAACTGTGTAATTATGTAGGTTACGTAAGCTACGTAAGTAACGTTACTTAACTTACTTAAATTAAGTCATGTAGTTTTGTTGGCTAAACCTAACCAATTAGGTTGATTGGTTTTTTTTGCATTCAGCTTTTGTTCATATCATATAAATACTTTAAGTGTATCAATATAAATTGTTTTGTAATATTATTTTGGCAAGCAACATTAACTTGTTCAAACACATAAAACCAATATGTAGACAGACTTTAATATTCACCAGTGAAATCACCTTAGATGTTTAGAAAGTCAAAGGAGATTGTTGTATCAATTGTCGTGAATTGGAAAATTAGTTATAAAGACCAAAACCAGGCTGTAAACATGTTTATTTCTGCTGTAAAGTGGGGCATTTTAACATGGGTCTATGGGGATTGACATGCTTTTGGAACCAGCCTCTAGTGGCCATTTGATGAATTGCTTTTGGCACTTCTGTGTTGGCTTCATTTTTTAGCCCTGGAGGTTGCTGCTTGGTCCCGCGTGATGACTTCAGCACTGTAGGTTTAACACACAGACTTTGAGCTGACTTCTTACAGAATATTTCTCTCAGAGCTGGCTTGATGTCAGCCTTCACCACCTTCGGTGTAGCTGGGGGAGCAAACTTTTACTCCACTTCCACTATAACTCTGTTGGTCTATTATATATAATTATTTTCTTTGTTTCAACTTCTTTTCTAGATAATTATTGCTGTTTATTACTAGTTTAACTCCTCAGTTCAGTGACTAAAGGATGTCATGCATATTTTATGATGTGAGGATGAGCAATCATGTAAAACATTAGTCATTATGCCCAACCCTACACTATGTCCCTACACTGTTAAGAATTTTTCTGTAAAAAAAAAACAGTAAAGAACTGGCAGCAGGGTTGCCAGTGTTTTACTATAAAATTAACATTCTTTTACTGTCACTAAGGTTTACGGTATTATACTAAAAAATACAGTATGAACTGGTTTTTTGATTACTTTCACAGTATTTTACAGCTAATTTACTTGTTTAAAAACATTATATAGCTTTTATAATTATAATTTATAATTATATAGGTTTTTTTTGCAGTATTTTGCCATTTTATTTTTTTTTGTATATTTTACATGTTTTTACATGTTTATCTCTTTATCCTAAATAAATGCTGACTTAGCAGGTCATCCACTACTTAAAGGCACTTTTGTTAAGACAAAGTCTATAATAGAATTTACTGGTGTCACTCTTCCCAAATTATCCAAAGCTGGCTACATGCACAGAACGCAAACCATATAAAAATGTTATTTGTCAGTGAAGAACAGAGAAAAATCATTAATTTTTGAATCCAAAGATTCTTATTGCACTTTACTTTTTATTTAAATATAAAGATGGAAACTGTAAATTAAGAACAATTGCATTTTTAACTAACTGTACTCATGACATATGAAGAAACCAGTTCTCTCAGTCCCGCTTTGGTAGCCCATTGACTGCGTGAGAAAGAGAGAGGAGAGATGAGTTCCAAAATTACTTTAATTGCAACTTCTAGATAGAATAGAGTCAGATAATGGAAGAGGGATTCAGACTTTTTACTCTGTAAGGGAAAAAGAGGAAGGGAACAGGACGGGAAGATTGAGAGAGAGAAAGAATTAGAGGATTGGGATAAGCCCAAGTTTTGATAAATATATGTAATGAGTAATGAGATGAAGTAAGCTCACCATCTTAAATTAAGTCCCACTCAAAATCCATGAGTCTCCTCAGCAGAGTGGATCCATGTGGACAGACTGTTGTTTTCTTTTTGTTGGTGACTTTGCCAGTTTTCTTTGATAAGACCCTTAGTGCCTAGTCCAGCCCCAGTGCCTCTCTCAGGGTTTATTCCAAATGAGCGCCTGAAAAACAACAACATGGCACATCATATCCACTGACACACTGACTCTGGGCTTAATCACACATTCCTTATGATTTCTGTAGGCTTCAGACCTGCACATTTCTGAAAGGTCCTTTTGCATTTAGGCATACAACACCGCAGTACTAAATTAGGTATATTGTTGTGAATTTTCATGTCTCACACAGGCTGCAGAGGTGCTAGAACAATGTTCACAGACATGACAAGAGAAACATCATTGTACTGGTTAAAGAAGTACTAAATTGAAGTTGGAAGACTGTAAAGCAAGAAAGAAAACTGTTTTTTGCCAGTTTACCTGACAGTTGCCATATTTCAGTGTTTCAGGTGTGTGAAATCAATTGTGTCATGTGATTAACAGGCAAGTACTTTCTATGATCAGTAGTGCAGTGAGAAAATAGTGTGGTGCATCTGTGATGTCAGAGAAACATGTCAAAAATCACCCTAAATACAATTGAACAGTCGGATTTAAATCATGCACAAAACAGTCAACAGTTCAACTAATAAATTACTTGCCTTGTGTTGTGTGCAAATTTCTAGCTATCTGCTTCTATCATGACATGCACACATTCAGCAAGCAAAACAAACTGGAAACATCACTGATAGACTTTGCACTAATTAATAAATTAATGCAATCGCAAGTCACCCAAAAGATAGTAAGTAGGAGATGGATGAAGAAACTAACGGATCCAGCTTGACATGCATTTTTTCCCAAAATGCAAAAAATATTGCATGATACCGTTATCTAAGATACTCGTTGGTTGCTGTATTTTAGGCATACGTTATAGTACTGTTTAAGAAAACGTTAATGGAGCGTAATTTAACAGATTTGTGTTTACATTAACAGTAAAGGGCTGTATTTAAGAAAAACAGGTTAATACTGTTCAAATCTTGCCGTAAATTTACAGCAATTATAGGCTATACATACATATAGCCTATAATGGAAATATGTCCTTTAGTGAGTCTTCTGAAATAAAGAATTCAATCCAGACGTCTTTTAAGGGTTTTATTCTTTGCAAAGGGTCAGACAGACATACAGAGTGCAAACAGTCTGCAGAATGTAAGACAAAGAGCCAGTGAAGAAACAGGAGACTTTATATTGCGCAGCTATCTTAGGGAGGAAGGGAGTAGGGACCTACTGCCCTGAGATGAAGGCCTATCATGGACAGTCTGATAAGAAAACTCTCTAATCAGCATCTTTCCCATGGGATCCTCTACCTAACTGCAACCTAATAAAATGATCAAAAACCACACAGTGAAACATAGGTCTATAATAATGAAGCATGCAAGGTGAAACAATAAACACAGTAAAATATCAAATCATCAAATTTCCATCACAATCTGTTACAGTAAATGAAATAGTAGCCTAAAATAAAATGTCCATACATTTCAGCAATCTTTGAATGTCAGGCCTGTCTGTCTCCCCTCACACGAGGAAATGTAAGCTTTGACATTCTAACTTACATTTTTGTCTCCTTGTTAGCTGTGTAATGCATATTCACCTTTACTGTTTCATTAGCTATTCAAAGAGTCTAAACACCCCATCGAGGCTATAATGAGTGGAGTGAGGACACAATGAAGCTATTCATAATTCATCAGAATAGGCTAATACGTAACATTAAGTTACCTTAGGCCTATTTAACTGATTGATTTTAAGGTTAACGCAAAAATGAAATCACTTTAAAATATTCTTTTAAATACGCCAATGGAGTTAAAAACAAGAGCCTACACTAATGAAACTTGTCTCCCAAATTACCCTGAATGTCACTGTAAAATAGGTTTGCACGGAAAATGGGGAATCAAACTTGTGTAAATATTGTACACACTTCAAATCTTCACATAAAGTAGAAGTAGTTATTTCATGGTTTGTTCCCATGCATCTAAATCAGCATGTTTAACTCAAAATTCACATTCTTTTCATATTCATACATAACGTTAAATAAGATACATTTCAATTCTGCAGGGCAAAGTCTGTTTCTTTGTTCTTTTAGTCTTAAAGTCCTCAAGTCTGAGTTCCACTTGATGGAAACGGTAGATAGTGGATTGTTCTCTGAGAAGGGCCAAGCAAGTTGTAATTCTATGACAGACTTTGGCTATCCACTTTGGTTTTTCATGCTCTGTGAGTTCTTGTCGTAAATCATGAAATTGTTATAAATTTTCCATTAGTGACCTCGAATCCTACAAAGGTCATGGGACAGCAGAGGTTCCTGGGGTCAGTCAGTCAATCAGTTCTCAGGACAGAGCTTGTATGACTGCTTGCTTCCATCACCAAAACACGGACCTTAACCACCACCTGCAACTGAGCTGCCCACTTGCCGGCCTGTTACCTACTACATGTTTACTTTCTTGCCTATCTTTACCTGTCTGTAAGCTCTTCCCACTAATAAATCACTGAACTGCATCTACTCCACCTCAGTCCTCCTGTATTCCTGTTACCTTGCTTGCCCCCACCGCGACAGACAGTGCAGAAATAAATTCTCCCATCAGGTTTTTCTACCACTTTCATAAAGCAAATGTATTGAAGATCTAAAGTATAAAATACATCAAAAACCAACTACCTTTATTAAACCTCATCACCAGGCTATAACCATTAGAGCCATGAGACAATGAGATCATGATTCACACATCAAAGCGTCACAAAAGAAATAATACATAAAGGCCGTGCTTTCAAACTAATATTCCTTACCAACGTACCTGTGAAAACTCTCTTTTTTAGTACTAATCCTTGGCTTCACATTTTATTCATTTATGTATAAGAATTCAGATTAATAATGATTATATTAATAGGTATTCCTGACCCATGCTCTGGATGGAGCGTTCATAATTACAATGAGACCAGAGCAATGATAGTCATGTACTGTAAATGTAGTCATTAACATCCACTTGTATTGAACATTGTCAACCCAGGAGTCAAGTACGTCTACTGCACATTTATATTTTACTGGGGAAATCATTCACAGACTCCCTTTCATCACCATATCATCAAAAGTATATATATGTGGATATTTCTGCTCCACTGCGCCAACTTTTGTTATAGGCAGTTTAGTAAATAGGTAGGCTATTTACTAAGGAAAACGATATGTTCTATCACTGGGCCCTAATCAGCAGCCAGTATCAGAGGCTCTGCTTCAAATACTGTAAAAAAAACCTGCTGCGAGAGGAGGAGGCAGTCCAGATAGCGGCATCAATTTAAACACTGCAAATCGGTGTGACTGTAACAATTTAAGCTGCTGTTTTCGGCAGACGGGTGCTAATCAAGACCAGTTGTGAACAGAGAAAGTAAAACTCCCTGTAAAAACTGCTGCAGTACATGAAAGGATTTTGAGAAAGTTTAAAACTAACCATACAAGACCACATTTTGGTAACTGGTGATTAAAATTGTTGTAACAAGTCAGTCTTACATTATAATATTCCATACTCAGTATTCTAGTGTTGAAATGATTAATCAATTGCTTCAGTGACAGAAAATTAAGTCATTTATCAAGTGAAAATGGCAAACAATTGCTGGTTTAAGCTGTTCAAAGGTGAGGACTTCTTGCTTTTGTCTCACTGTAAATATAGAATATCTTCTTATATTGGACTGTTGGAGGCCGCATGGTGGTGCAGTGGCTAGCACTGTCACAGCAAGAAGGTCCGGTGTTCAAACCTTTCTGTGTGGAGTTTGCATGTTATCCCTGTGTCAGCTTGGTTTCTGTCCAGGTACTCTGACCTCCAAAGACACGCATAGGATAATTGGCGTGAATGTGTGTTACTGGGTGTGTTGGCCCTGCGATGGACTGGCGACCTGTCCAGGGTGTACCCTGCCTCTCGCCCGATGCCAGGTGGGATTGACTCCTTTTACCTAAAGTCACAAAAGCAGTTTTACTAAGTCGGACCTCATAACATTTCTATAAAACTTCAAACAAGACACAAGTCTGAACTGAATGCATCATATTAATGCAGCAGCACAAGGTCAAATATGCATGAAATGGGGCTGTGGCTCAGGTGGTTGTAGTATCCTTGGGCAAGATTCTGAACCCAAAATTGCTGTGCTGTCAATGTGTGAATGTATGGGTGAGCTCATCATGTGAGAATCATTATGAATCAATGAATGATGGAATTTGGAAAACATCCTCTTGTATTGCAGCATCCACTGTATGAATGTGTGTGTGAATGTGACGTGTTGTAAAGCACTTTATGTGGTCAGTTTCATAAACCATAAAAAACAAAAACAAAGAATGGGTTGATTTTAAGTTGCTATGGTAGCTTATCATATATGATCAGTGTATAAAAAAAGAGTTTACCCTTTCGGTTCAAGAGAGGTTAAAAATAGTCTCGTACAACCATGTTATCACCATAAAAAGATAATAACCAAACATATATGAATATTTTTGATTTTTTTCACATACAGCATATGAGCAAATTAAATTACAAACTATAGTTGGACTTCATAAAATAGGTCACAGAATTTGAATATACTATGAAAGGGGATCAGAAATGTTATTAGGTAATTCACTTATGATGCTGGACTTCTCCAAAGACACATAAATATCTGCAAATCCATACAGAGAAGGGGAATATGCGTAACCATAGATCACACACACCTCCCATATCTCAACAAGGTGTTGTGTGGATTTGCCTGTTAAGCAAGATGATTTGTTGATTGAACTCCAGTCAGAAGGTGGGTTCGAAAAATATGGAAATGTTGTAAGTTGTATTTACAAGTATTAGGGTTGGGTATCATTAAAAATTTTTCATTACCAGTACCAAAACCAGTACCCTTAAAGTGATATCGATACCAGTAGACTACTTTATTTGATACCTTGCATAAAATGCCACCTGTTGAAGCAATAGTAGTTGATTGGTAGCCAATTATTATTTTTATCGATGTTATGGACTAGCAAGGTTATATAATTTATTTATTTTCTTGTTTCAAATAGGCTACATAAAAGTATTGGGAAATTGTATCAGATCCCTCCTCATCCTAAGTTGTTTATCCTCACGGGTAGTAGCTATTATACCGGGAAGGACTACAGCTTGCAAATATTTTTATATTTGAATGACAGTGGAGGAGTGGAATAGTTTAGTGACCAAAAAAGTTGTGGGAAACAATTTTAAGTTAATTTTTTGATACGTGGGTTGAAAGTAAACAACGGAAACTTATTTTGTTAACTATCGATCAATAAACTGAATTGAAAAATCTCCGTGAGTGCTTTTCCCTTTATTGGTGAGTCGCAAACCTCCTCCAAAAACGACAGTCACAAGTTTAAAACGAGAAAGGAGTCTGTTTAAACAAGTCACTTAACTACACTAAAGACTCACAAACAGAGGAAAAGAGAGGCTACATGTCCAGGCGATCAAATCAAGGCTCTGTGAGTGAAATCAGCTGATTGCTGCTGCGCCACAAAAACGTTTAATTAATGTGATAGAACGCAGTGATCGATTAGTGAGAAGTGTTGTGAATAACAAATAAAAACGTACAGAGAAGTGTTAAATGATACCAGAAGATGAAACCAACGGAAAGCCAGTGACGAACATGCCTGTGACCGCAGCCAAAGGTGGAGGGGCTGTTATAATCACACAGGCCTATTTTTATGCAGTTTATAGTGCAATCACAAAAGGGGAAAAAAGGTGTGCTTTTCTCTTTCTTTCAGTGTGTTGTTTTGATTTTTGGCTGCAAAAAAAAACATACAAATAGTATTTTTTTGCCACAATCTGGTACCAAAAAGTATTGATTGAAGTACTGGTTTGACTGGAGACATTTCAATTCTACTCGATACTGGTTTCGGTCGATACCATAAAGGTATCGAGTAGCAATACCCATCCCTAACAAGTATACAAACAACAGCCACAATGGTCATTAGGCTTCAATAACATAATATGATTTAACTGATGTTGACGGCCTCCTTGCTTCAAATGCCTTTGTACTCACCGCTGCCTCTTGCATACCACATGTCAAATATCGGGCAACTGTGGCTCTTGTTGACAAAAAGCATTAACTTTAACAGATGGATGAAGCCAGCAATGAATTGTTCAATCAATTAATTAATTTGCTTACTGCTATATATGGCTATATATAGCTGTATAATAAGGGAAAATTATGTCTTGTAGTTTTTGAGGAGGACTTGGGTTGACGCAGATGCCCAGCATGTCTGTAGAATGTAAACTGCACCCATGTTGTGATACCCCCCTCCAATGAGCATAATAATCTGACCTGAAAATGTTCACCATCAATTCCCAGAGTTCCTTTTCATCCTTCACCCTTCTCGCTGTGGCCACTCTTCATTAGAGAATACACTCTGGGGCATAATAAAGGTCCGTTTTGAGTGACAGTGACCCAAAGACCCTTTTTGCAAGCTGCTGAAATCTCCCAGCTGTGTTGGTGAATAAAAACCTGCCTCAGTGAACAGAGCCCCACATGAGTGCTTTTTATTTCCGCCTTGGCCTACTTCTAGCTCAAATGCTCATTAAATAAGATCCTGTGTTAAAGCCGGAAATAGAGAGAAAAGTTGGGGAGGGGGGTGGGGGCAATAATCGTGTATCTAGCCATGTAAATCTTATTGCCTGTGGGGGTCTTGGCAAGTGGCTTTAATGCGTGTGTGGATTATGGATGTTTACTAGATCCATTTCCAAATCCTTACTGTGGTGCATCTTATATTCCCCCCTGACTATCATTATGTACCACTGAAGGCAAACATGCAGTTGTTCTCACAAAAGATCACATAAGAATCAGACACTGGCTTTGGACTCTTGGAAAGAGTGTAGATTTCCTCCCAGTGCAGCACTCTTCCCAACTGACTGCAATTGGTCTCATATATGAAAAGCCTAACCTCTTTAGAGGAGGTGATAATTAGTCTAATATCACAATTCAGAATGTTTAATGAAAATTCATACTTTCTTTCTTTGAAATGTTCAAAGAATTACCGACCATGTGGATTATTATGAAAATTAGACTTACTCAGGGTTGTAGAGGGCCAACCATGTCTCCTAGAAATCCCGCTTATATACAGTGTAACAGCAAATACATTTTAAAGGTATGGTAACTATCAAGATAATGAGGATATGTTGTTAATTAATGTATCTGGCAAGCCGCAAAAATCTTCATACTTAACATATCAGTAAAATGTTATTTCACATGGTATTTCATTTGTTTAAAATATTCGATCTTACAATACAATATTAGCAGGTAGTGACTACTACTTATGTTTGGACACTTGCAGCACTCAGTTATGGTTACAGAATGATCTTAGTTTAAGATAAAAAGTCAGCAGTGACTTGAATCACTAAACGCAACAAGATTATCAACATTTAACAAAAACCACAATCTTTCCCTAACTATAACCAAAGTGCTTTTGTTGCCTAAACCTGACTACAGCTGTGACTGAGCGAGTCTAAGTCTGTGCTTTGTACGTCTACCACCTACCCTGACCACCTTCCTGTGGCTTCAGTGTTGTAAAAAATAAATGTAGCGGTTCGTTCACTCATAAAAATGTTGCCTGTGAACATTACCCAGACAGTGATTATGCTTGGCAGCCAAGCATATTTGGGAAAACCTAGTAAAATTTTAGCAGTATAGTAACATATACATGCATTTTGTAGGAGAGAGTATGAATGAATTAGTTTCTGTCACCCTCTACAGTCAGCTGTCTAATAAAGGGAAATTGTGACTGAACCAAAATAATTGACTAAAATCTTAAATTAACTAAATGTAAAGTCTGTATACAAATACTAATTTGCAATAATGTGAAGAAAAATCTAGCCATTTTTGTAGGGTATATTATACAAATATACATACAAAAAAGTGTTCAGATTTCACCATTTTCATTGCCATCAGACTCCTTAGTACTGTATTGTGGTTGAATCTGTTATAGTTTGGTTTGGTTTACACAAACTCTGGTGTGTGTTTGGTTTGGTACATTTCATTTAACAACTATAACAAGGCCCCTTGAAAAGGAGAGTCTCAGTTTGCTACCAACCAAACTCTGGTGCAATGTCTTCTTGGTGCGCGAAGCAGACTAACTAATAAATTAATGTACTTATTGCTGTTAGTCACCAGTATTTGATTTGTACAATGACAGTCACCAAAACCATCCAATGAATAAGTTACTTGTCAATCTAAATGACTTCCTGTTTACAGCTCTTGATTTGTTTGTAATGAGTTTTTAAAATTAATTAATTATAATTTCTTTCTTTGGTCAGGACCGTGTGAACTGTACTACAGATGTAAAAGTGACCTTAAAGAAATTGTTCAACTTTTTGAAAATATGCAAATTTTCTTGCCAGAAGTTAGATCAGAAGATTGATACCGCTCTCACACCTGTACACTAAATATGTAGCTACAGCCGGTAAGCTTAGCATAAAGACTGGAAACAGGAAAACAACTAGCCTGTCTAAAGGTAACACAATCCGCCTACCAGCACCTCTAAAGCTCGATAATAAAGACTTTACATCTCATTAATGTTGAAAATAAAAGCGCAGTGACTGACAGTAGGAGTATTTCCTGGCAGGAAACAGTTATGCTAAGCTAAGCTAACCCATTGCAGGCGGTAGCCTTATTTTTACTGGACCGAGTGGTATCAATTCTTCTCACTAACTCTCTGCAAAAAAGCAAAATAAGCATCTTCTCCCAAATGTAGAACCATTTCATTACAACTGGGTTGTTTGCAGACTCAGTTTGCTTTGCTCTGCTATCTCTGTTTATCTGTTATCCCAATTGTTGCAGCTGTTCTAAGATTTTTTCTTCCGTTTTCCCTCTCCGGCATGTAGTTTAACAAACAGAAGGCCACAACAAGTCCGCACATATTTTTGCACCACATTTGATTGTATCCCTGTTTAAGATGAGTTTGTTGTTCACACACTGACAGCTTTATGTCTTTTTGTGTTTCCCCTGTAGTTGGGAGGATGTGGTATACTGGGGGTTGGAGTTTGGCTCTCTGTGACCCAGGGAAACTTTGCTACCCTGTCATCATCCCTTCCCTCGCTGTCAGCAGCCAACCTGCTCATTGCGGTGGGGACCATCATCATGGTGATCGGCTGTCTGGGCTGTGTGGGAGCTGTCAAAGAGAGCCGTCCTCTGCTGCTGACGGTAAGTTATTTGCCAGGATGGTTTCTGATGCTATTGCTAACTTTAAACACAAGGCTGTGTTGTTGTGATAATGCAACGGTACACATTTTGTTGTTGTTGGCCTGACAAATAATATGACAAACCTTTCATGATGTCATATGCTTTGACAATCTGATACAGCATGACTTTCTATGTTTGTACACTCTATCGCCGATTGATAGGACACGCAGGTGATTTAACCTGTATGCATTGTCACATTTGCTGTTGTAAACAGCTGCTGTCTGCATGAGCTTCGTTAATGAAATATCTTGAACACAAGAAGTCTTTCATTTTACATTTGAAGTTTGTGTGTGTTAAACAGAAGTAGAGCTGCACAGTTATTAATTATCATTCGCCATCGCTTTATGGAGAAAGGAAAGATTGCATAGAAGTGACACACACAAAATCTAAGGAAGCAGTTTGAGGTTGTTAGATATGCTGCTATACTATGTATAGCATTATAAAGGTTTTTAAGTCTGACTGATGACTGTTAAAGATACTCATAACAGCTCTGCATTTTAACATCTAATGCTAACGTTAACTTCACAGACTGATGGTACATATCAATTCACACATTCGCTGCGAATCCTGAAGGCCAGGATTCAGAATATTTAAGCTTTAAACAATGATATGACATGTTTATTGTATCATTGTTTAACTGGGACTACTGACCACTATTAGTTTACACTTGACAGCTACAGAGCTAGCTGCCAACCGCTTGTCTGAAAGTGACGTGATGTGATCAGCTAACGCCATTTATCTAGAGGATGATCCACCACTGCAAGAAGCCTATCCCTTCATACATCAAAATAATGCAGTTTTTGAGAGAAACCACCTTTGACCAAGTTTTAATAGTACTGCATGTAATTAATTAACATTAATTACATGCAGCAGTAGTTTTTGCCATAGAAACTGATGATCATAACAATAGTTTTCACCTTCAGGTTGTGAAAATAAAGTAAATGATGGTGTAACTGTTACATTAGACTCACAAGCAAAATAATTGAAAATGACACATAACTTTATTGACTGCAAAATGGGCTGTTATGGCTGCAACATAATCCTTGGTATGACAACATCATGGAAATGATCCAGAGGAAGAGATAGACCATTGTGTTTAACCAAATACAGAAGACTTGCTCTGAAATCTCACAAAAGGTGAGTTGTTGCAGGAAGAGGATGGTGGAACATGAGTCAGTAAGCCATCTCACAAAAAAAAAATAAAAATTATAATTTTATCTTTTAGTAAGATAACCTACATAACATAAACAAGTTGTACGTTCATTCAACTACAGCAACTACGCAACTCTCCTCCCCTTAATGGCAATAAAGGGGCACTGATGATTTCTTGCTGTTTCCTGTTGCCACAATGGAACTTGTGAAATAGTTTTTCACAGGAAACCCTCCAGATCGCCATTTCCATCACTGCCAAAACATTCTTACTCCCAACTTGTCGCATATGGACGCTTGGTCAAGACCCCTAAGTGTCACTTTTTAACACCCTGGGTAAATGTTTAGTAAAATTTTTGGATGTGTAGGTCTCCACGGTCAAGTTATCAACAATCAATATGCAACGTCCAGTCTGGTTTGCAATAATAAACATGCAATGTCAGGTAAAACTTTCAAAATAAAACTAGTTGTTAATGTTATAAAATTTTGCAGTTTGGTTTGGTTTAGGCAACAAAACTACTTGGTTGGGTTTAGAAAAAGTTCTTGGTTATGGTTAAAAAACTTAACTTACATAAGTTAAGGGGCTTTATGTAGTTTTTCAATGAAATCACTTATTTCAGTCAGGATAAATTTCATCAAAGACTGATATTGCGGAATTGCATTTAAATTTGGTGGTATGGCTCTGTTCTGGGAGGACACCTCTCTGCCTTTCCACATGCCTATGTGGAAAAGGCATTAGGTAGGAAGAGCACCTCCCTGCCCGTCCACGTGCATACATTGAAAACCCGAGGCAGAGAGCCGCAGTAAAGAACCCCTGTACAGAACAGAGCAGGCATATGCAATTTACATGTTTAATCAGATACTAGATGGGCACTGAAGCATGGTGGTAAACGGGCCTGGGGCTGAAGACCATACTGTTTGTTATCAGGATGCACCTCTGCAGCTCTGTGTCGCCACCAGCACACGAACAGAGAACAAATCGCAGAGACACGATGAAGTAAAAGTAGCTCTAAGCTACTGCAGAATGTGCAAGAAAACCTAAAGAGTAAAAGACAACTTTGTCGATACATCTATTAAACGAGCATAACGTAGAGAAGGGGTTAATTGATCCACTCTGTCCACATCTTTCATCCTGTTATTAAAGCACACCGCACTAACACTAGCTTGGCAAAGCTAAACCAGCTAAATGAAAGCTGTCTGTAGTCTAAAGCTTGATTTATACTCCTGCGTAGGGTCTACGTGCGTAGCTGCACCGTAGGCTATGCACGTAGCCAGACATCTATACTTGTGCGTCCGTGTGTCCGTCAATCTGGCACTTGCCATGTAGCTTCAATCTGCACATTGTTACCTGCAGTGAATCACGCAGAGACAGAGGGAAGGATGACAGGAGCCAGCTGCCTGAACTGCATCTGTGTGGCATAGCGACATGACGCCAAGAGTGCAACAGTGTGACGGCACGTGTTAGCATTTTTGATTCTATTCGGCCAAATTCATTCCCCGATATACTTCAGATAATGAGATCGCTCACTGCTTCAATTGGTTTTGTTTCGTCCACGAGCGGCTCTCTGCGCCATTTTGTTGCAGGCGAGGGTGTACTCTGTCACTGCTTCACCTGGGGCTGACATCTACACCAGTTCCCCCCACCCCACCTCATCCCTTCAGTTTGGTGAGGCGGGAACGGTTGCTCGTCATTCTGGTAGAAGTGATGTCGAAAGTGACAGTGCCCTGGCCTGTACTTCTGGTCTGGGTGTCTCTATCACAAGGGTTAAGCATCATATGCGCGATGCTGGTGTTGGACTAGCCTCTCCAGGTTTGGCTCCTGAAAGGGAGAGGCAGACACAGGCTGGTCTATCCGCTGAGGTCGTATAGACACCCCAAGCAGCGGGCAGTCTCCACCACGTCTTGCTGTAAATCTAAGTGGTTGGGCTTTCAGCGCTGATGCATTGAGAGGGAGACGGATCCATCCTTTCTACTAACGAGTGTTTTGTCACCAAACACATCGGTAGAATCAATTAAGTTCCACCCGTTGACATTTTGTTGATTTTGTAAAAGCAATTAAAGAGCAACCATGTGGATTAAATGAGTTAGCAAACACTAACTGGTGGAAAAGTAAAAGTTAGGACAGCTTAACAGTTCTCCTAAAGTTAGGAGAGTTTATTTAAGATTTTACAAAGTTAGGATGCTTCTGTAATGCTTCTGTAACCCTTTTCTTATCTAAAATTAGGAAAAGAATATTGACTTAGGAACTGTTAATCTGTAATGGCCTTTTTCCTAAATCAGTTCCTAACCCTTATTACAATGGTTACCAAGCAGTTAGGATAGGATCTGCCGGTTAGGAACTTTCTGTAATATGGCCCCTGGTGACTACTGGGTGTAGAGGGGGAACATACAGTGGCGGTGCCTGACGTTCCAGTGGGCAGTCCAGGTGTTAATGGTCAGGCCAAGCCTATCAGGTCCTGGCCTATTGGTCCAGCGACCTTCTCAGGGGTGACCTACCATTCTGTCCCTGCCAGTGGCCAACCGGGTTGGTGTGGTAGACTTTGGCTTGTTGCGGGTAGAGCAAATAGTCATCGGGCTCCACCCACTGTACCCATAGAGTCCAGTAGAGGGCGGACCCTGTGTGAGATAGAACAAAGGTTACGATATGGTAACCCTAGTTCTATAAGCACAGGCGGAGCCCTCTACCGATGAGCACTGACGCTCCTACACCATATGCTGAAGAGGTGTTCAGATGATGAGGCAGTAGGAACACTACTATTTATACGTCAAGCACATATCGGTAGCGATGTCCTATTTGTCGGCTACGTGCACAATAAAAATTTACTGGGCAAGTGCGTGCTTGTGATTGGAGGAGGTAGTACCCATAGAGTCCAGTAGAGGGCTCCGCATGTGCTTATAGAACTAGGGTTACCATATCGGAACCTTCGTTTTGGCTTTCCATATTACTTCGAGGTTTTAAAGTGGCAGACTGGGATGCACTCTGTGAGCCACATGGAGAGGACATAGATTAGATAGGCTTACTGAGTGCATCACAGACTAACTTCTGTGTGGACTGCACTGTCCCAACAAAAACTGTCCATTGTTACTCAAATAACAAACTGTGGATAACCAAGGACTGGTTCTGGATCATCTGCGGCCCATGGTCTTGCTCATGCTCTTCTGGACCCCCTCCAGTTTGCGTACCAGCACCTACTGGGAGTTGAGGACGCCATCAACCGGCTCAACCGGATTTACGCCCTCCTGGACAAGCCGGCGAGCACAATGACGGTCATGTATTTTTCACTTCTCCAGTGCTTTCAACACCCTTCAGCCGGTTAGACAGCGTGGTCAGCAACACCGGAGGTCCCGCTGGGGACTGTCCTCTCTCCCTTTCTCCTCACCATCTACACCACAGACTTCAACTACCACACAGAGTCCTGCCATCTTCAGAAGTATTCTGATGACTCTGCTGTGGTTGGATGTATCAGCAAGGGTGATGAGACTGAGTACAGGGTTGTGTTGGGTGACTTTGTCACATGGTGCGAGCAGAACCATCAGCAGCTCAACATGACAAACTGGACTGGGCCAAGAACACCCAAGCCCTCTACTGGAAGGGCCAGAGTTGTCTCTATTTTCTGAGGAGGCTGAGGTCATTCAACATCTACCGGACGATGCTGAGGATGTTTTATGAGTCTGTTGTGGCCAGTGCTATCCTGTTTGCAGTTGCATGCTGGGGCAGCAGATTGAGGGTAGCGGAGGCTAACAGACTCAACAAACGGATCCAGAAGGCCAGTGACATTGTGGGAGTGGAGCTGGACTCTCTGGTGGTGTCAGAGAGCAGGATGCTGTCCAAGCAACATGTCATCTTGGACAATTTCTCCTCCCCATTCCATGACGTGCTGCTCAAACACAGGAACATTTTCAGTGGAAGGCCCATCCCCGCAAAATGCCCCACAGAGCGCCACAGGAAGTCATTCCTGCCTGTGGTCATCAAGCTCTTTAACTCCCTCCCTCTAAGTGTCTGACACACGGGACCATAGTTATTAAACCTTATTATTTTTGTGTTTAATAATTAATGTGCAATATTCTCTGCTGCAATTCTGCTGCTATTTATTCACTATTACTGTTTACCATAACAATTCTTTAATGTGTAAATATGTACATATCCACACTCCTTTATATGTTTCTTTATATTTAGGTTTCTTTATCTACCTACTTTCTATTATTATTTCTATTGCTTATGCCTTGATGTGACAAAACAATTTCCCCACAAGTATCAATAAAGTATTTCTGATTCTGATACTTCACCAGCTAACGCGATCCATATTACTATCCTGTGGACCACGGTTACGATGTCAAAGTGTTGATATTAGCCTTCAAGAAAGGATGTAACGCTACAAAGCAAATGTGGATCAATTCATTTATACTAGCCTTGATGCAAGGCAGGCGCAGCCAGCTTCTTTAGCATGGATCTATCACTGTTTGCTTTGTAACGTTCAATTTAGATTTATAGATGTTTACCAATACTCAGGTAAACAGCTTCTCCACTGTCTGAGTCGCTGTAACTTATGTGACCCACATAATAAACAATAATGTAACATAACAGGACAACAACACAGTGGAAGACCCATTCACTACAGTAATGATACTTACTGGAATCTAACTATTATAAAGTGTGGCAACAATCTCATTTATAATATTAATTCTAGCTCACTAACCTATTTTCGAAATTTCACTCACCATCTTATTCTGACTTTTCTGTTATTTACTATACACCTGCTTTTAGCATTCATAAATGACGCCACAGGGCTTCCCCTAGTGCGTTACAAACTGACGCCAACGGTTCTTGACCATGCGTCCATATCTGATGTGAGTGAGAACAGGTTGTCAATTCTGGCAAAGTTGTCTTACAAAAGCTTAGAAGCTCATGTCTGCAGCAATACTTCCTTTCATAGCAGCATAAACAGTCTATGTTCAATAGCAAGTTTCCCTAGAGCGAGGTGAAGACCTCAAGCACAAGGTGTACCGACAAGCAGGTGCATTCCCCTTAAACTGTCGCGGTTGTGCTCGCCTCACGCACACGCCCGCCCGCTGCCGAAGTTGAATTGTCTTGAACTTTTTGCACATGACGCGCAGCACAAATCATTGGAGGAGAGACTGATCTTCGCTGTTTGTGAGTTTCTAGAATCTATTACTGTTTACTGAATAGGACATCAACAGGAGGGAATTCACATGGCAGAGCATCCCTGCAAAACTAGATGAAGGCCTATCAGGTAAAGTTATGTAGCCTATAATTTTAACTTAACTTAAATACAGCTACAGCTGTGTAGTGCACAGAAGCCATTGCCATGGTTACTCTCAATAGAGCGCCTGCTGTTTACTCGCGGAGCGCTGTCTTGTTCTCCCACCAACATCCAGCGTAGTCTGTCGAAGCCTCCCTCCACTGCTTGTTTTCGTGGGCGATTTACAGGCTGATCAACATCCCAACCCTCCTGTGACCCATGGTTTTACTGTATTTGTATTCAGATCCAGTGAGCAACGGACTTTCAAAATAATAATAATTTTTAAAAAACTGCGTTAACGTGCGATAAAATAATTATCGGTGTTAATTAATTAATTAATGCGTTAACAAGATAATGACACATTCAGGTGCCCAGCCCTAAATAAATATTATATTTTTCATAGCCAACTCCAGGCATCCATGGGCTTCTGGGATAAAACTCCACTGCAGTTTATGGACCATATGGGGACCTAACTTTGTTGTTAGATCTTAGATCCACCCCAGAACTCCCACTGACATGGCTGCTCTTTTTTTATTCCATTTTATGTCTGGAGATATTTTTAACAGCTTCAGTAATCTCAGTAGAGCAGCCTCTGCTTGTTTGTTTGGGGGTTTAACAGCTGTTGTCAGTCATGTTGAAATACTGACAACACTGTTGTAATCAGAACAGAGCAGTGCGAGACCACATGACCATTACCATGTTTCAACCAATGGGGTCAAAACAATGTTTATATTCTATAATAAAAGAATCTCACTCATATATCACTTATGAACTTGTTTTCAGTAGATGTAGTACTACAGAATGCAAAAGTGCTTAAGTAGAATCATAACAATGCTGATGCTGATGCTGTAAAGTCTGACATGGCAATGATTTAAATAGAATTCTGATGTTTTTTAACTGTTATTTTATAAGTCTTGTATATTTGCATTTCAAGTGACTAAATCTCTTTCATTTCTGTCAAAATTGCATTTATATATGTGTGCTGGTTATTTTTAAAAGCTACAGTAGAAATGGGGAAATTCCCACTATCCAGCATTTAAATTTATGGAGAAGCTACAAACGCAATGGACAAGAGTCAAGATATCATAAAAGTATTTTTCTAAATAAACAGCTGTTTAAGAGCTGTCTGCCATGATGAATTTTGATAGGATATGAGTTTACAGCATGAGGGGGTTACACTTGACTGATCTGAATTTGCCATGGGATAAGAGATATATACTTACTAATATGCAAATCAGGGCCCAGGAAGTGTTTTACATCAAATATCAAACATTTTTATGCTCTTTTTTGTACACATTTTGAGTGAAGCTCCAATTTCAAACCAGGCCTCCCTGATAAAGTGTCCTCACAAGATTGAAATATTTTGATAAACAAATAAGCTTGTGTACTCAAGCACTGACACTGCGCAGCATTTATCAAAAAGAATAATTCTGTGTGGGGAAAAAACAGCATTAATCATTAGAAAAATGGCACAGCAGGAGTAAGCAATTATGAGCTCTGTGGGAATAAGTGTGAGTGTCGTTAGCGTGATCCATGACATTTTCCCCACAGTGACCAGACGAATTCCTGCACTGTGTCAATATAATGAGAACTGGTGAATTATGAGCCTCCTTTAATGAGTGACAGAGCAGTCCGTTACTCATGGAGATTAGAAAAGACTTCCCTCCCTTCAAATTTCGGGGCTAATTAGCATGTTGATCACTGATGAGGGACTGTAACGTTGCTGTGAGATATTCGAGGAATTACTGTTGCGCTCTGTGCTGGCAAAAGTATTATTGCCTTTTATGTCCATTTGTAGCCAGAGTTACTGGTTTACAGTTTTCAAAATATGCTTTTGTAATTCTTTGATCTCGATGACTTAAAATACATTTTTTTATCTTTTACATGAATGCACTTCATACAAACATTTCTTTAACACAAAGCCAGTCAGTCCCTCGTGTAAGCTTCGGTCTTGATGTTTGGCAGCAATATTGCAGCAGTCTTTCGACAAAGCTACCAAAAAGGAATGATGGTTGTAATATCACTGTGGAAACGTATCAGTCAAAAGATAAAAAAAGCCCTGACATACTTGCTTTTTTAACAATGTGTAGGCGTCAGAGATGGGGACTCTAGTTTGGGACTCGGACTCGAGTCCGACTTAAAGGAGACCTATTATACTGCTTTTCCAGTTCTATATTGTACTTCTGTGACTCCTGGATGCCAGCTTTGCATGATTCAAAGTTCAAAAAAATAACTCTGTCTTATCCGGGTCCTCATGCAGGCCTTCATTTCAGCCCCTGTCTGAACTGTAGATGCTCCTGTCTCTTTATTCCCCTCCCCCCTCAAAGACCTGAAGCATGTTACCAGGCTATTGTTGTCGCTGAGCGGTACAGGCAGACTGAGCGTTGCTGTGTTAGCAAATAGCAAACAGGTAACAGCATACTGTATATGGAACACCGGCTCTGTCTGGCTCCGTGTGTCGTAGAACGGAGATGTTGGTAGAAAAAACAGTTCAAAACAGAGTTTTTGCTCACAGGGATTTCTTTTAAATACTTCTTTGGCCATGTTTAACATGAACATCCAACATTGTAACATTGTAGATAAGTCATAAAATATGGAAAAGCATAATAGGTCTCCTTTAAGTTGCACACACAGTGACTTCACACTTGACTTGAGACTCATCCTCAAAAGACTTAAGACTCGGACTTGAAGTGCGGGACTCGTGCACAATGTTTATTTTTAGGAAACCTCTGATGAGCTTGCTGTTATTCCCCTCCCTCCGTTATCTATAACCTACCTACGTTACACGTAGTATCACCGGCAGCTGCTGTGCCGTTCATCATAAACTTTGACTTTAAAACTTCATACAACAAGGCCCCAAAAAAGAAGCCCTGGACTCAAAATAGGTTAGTAACCTGAGGTTAGTAAATATGTTTAACTCAGCTGTAGCCATCTAACGTTAGCTAGCTTCTTGCTTTAGCTACAACCTACGAGGGGTTAACTCCGACTGTCGTTCCTTATGAAAAGATGAATGAGTGTTTGTTTACTCGCCAAACACGTAATCATTTACTGGCTGGCTGCCATCACATTAATTATTAACGTCGGCTGCAAACAGGTTACAGATTTATTGTTGATCATGTAACGTTACAGTTTAGTTAATATTAAACTGGGTCTGAGTCAGCGGGTTGTATTGACTTACAGTATTTAATAAGCTGTCATTAATTGCATTTCACATTACATGCTTATGCTCTGTAAGTGAAAAACAAGTTTCAGTTACAGAATCCTTTATCACTATGCAGTGTTATAAGCAGCCTGGATTGCAGGTGATACAACATTCATTATAACCAGATCAGGGCTGGATCATCCCTCGCCGACACCGGATTATCTTCCTTGACAACCTCGGAATTTGCACAATGTAATCAAACCAAACATAACGAACCTCAAGGTTTTGATTTTATTGATTTTATTTTATATTCCATAATCTACTTTTTTAAGTCTACAGCTGACCTTCTTCTTCTTCTTTTGCATTTAATGGCGGTTGGCAAACCAACTGCATACCGCCACCACCTGGGCTGGTGTGTGGAACAGGAGCTTTCTGCTGACCTGCCGGTCAGATCGACACACTGCTCCCACGTTCATGTGCTGAATTGCATCTCGCGTACACGTAGCGTTAATTTCTGGAGACATGCACAACCTACGCTCCAAAGGAACGCAGGACACGCGTGGCAGCCATCTTATGTACCCAAACAGTAGTTAAAAGCAAGTATATATTTAGACCTATTTTCACTTCTTACTATGAATGATGCAAACACTATTCATTAGAACAATAAAATTGCAAACAGATGTAAGGAGGTATTTCAGGTGTCCAAGATTCTTGAAGTAAAACAATTTCTCCATAGACAGTATTAGGTGACTATTTGGAGCTCTTCCAAGACTCAGACAGACATGAAACTCTCCCACTTCAATCATCAGCATGACAGCTACAACCCTGCCAGCCTAAGGAGAAAAGTCGGATATGTCTCCCAAGGTGCACTTGGGTCAATAACATCCTATCACTGAGCATACAATTCGCTTGTGTCTGCTACTGACAGCAAGTGAAAGCTAAAGTTTACAGTGTGTATAGGAACCTGTTCAAATATCCAGCCATTAAATCTGTTCAGTTTCAATACTAAGGTGCAATATTTTAGTTCCCAATTACAACAACAAAGCATTTTTATTTGCTACCACTCTGATTTGTGCCTCTGATGGGCTTCTTCTCCATAGCAACAGAAGTGTACTGGAGTTCTGTCATCACTTGAACCCCCTACTTTTCGGTCTTACAAGTATAAATAAAGAGAGATAACATATTAATTAGTGAGCTTTAGAGATACTAGTTGGTGCATTTTGATGCCTTTGGACAGAGCCAACCTCGCAGACACATCTAGCTGTCTCTGCCTGTCTTTATGCTGCATTCATGTGCTCCTCGGATGGTCCCATTTCCCTAATTGGGAAGTTGTTCTTCCGACTTTGGTGAGTTCATGTGCTTTAAGTCGGAATGTGGAAATAACATGGATGCTACTATAAAGATGTGTTGGATTTGTATTATTATGCTTTTTCCCATGCTGTTTGGATTTGCCATTTCTGTTTGGTTTTCATTTCATTTTATGGAATTTCTTCATCTAGTGGAAATCATAAAGAGTCATGGTAAAACATTTTCGATTTTCCTGCCAAACAGCATACTTTTTCATTAATTGCATGTCATTGTCCAACCAGTAGAGACCTAATCTATCTATCTATCTACAATGTGCTACGATACCAACTGGCTAATGCACATGGTAAGCATGATGATGGAACCCTTTGATCGTTGATTGGACACTTGCCTTAGTTATGACCTTACGTCCAAACTAGCTAGGTTATACCCCAAGTAATCGTGGTGCAAACAACAGTAGCTGATTTAGTTACATACTAATAAGTTGTTACTAAGCCTCTAGTGTTGACTTTACAACCGAACTTACACACAGCTGGGGCAACCCAGCGCAGTTGTAGAAGTCTTCAACTCGTTATAACTAATAATTAAGGACTTGTTTATTTCTCAACGGTCACTGTGACTGTTGTGTTTTGGTCACAAATACATGTTATAGAGAAACACTTTTTGATTGATGAAGTTTTTCAGGTGCTTTAAAGAAAGCAGTGTTTTCAATGCACTCAAATCATAAAATCAGATTTCAATACCATGTGTTTTTAAGCCATTTGGGGACAGTGAATTTCTCTCATTAGGTTAATGTGTAATTAAAGTCATGTTTTACGCTAGTGAATTCAGACAGTCAATACTAGTGTCAAGTGACACAGAGGTGGTGTGATGGGTCTGTGACCTAATCAGCCCACAAATTAGTTGGAAAGGTGAGGTTACTCTAGTGGAAATGGAAGCCGATTGTTTACACTGAGCAGCTTTACACAGGCGTGAGATATAGAGTCTGTGAAAATGATTAGACCCACAACATAAAAAGAACAAGGCTATCACCTCAAAGGCTTCCCTCCATGTACGCTCAAGGCAGCAAGATCCCAAAAGATATTGATTTTGGAGGCGCTGATGGACTGTGTGCCTGACATGGCTGATTCACCAGTCTTACTGGTCATTCCACAAAGAGCCACTGTGTTGTTATCACTGCGCGGAAATCACATCATGGATGAACATGTAGGAATCAATCCCTGTGCCTGGACTTTGATTATAGTTCTCATCCTGAAGCCTTGCTAAAGCATCAATCTCTGCTAGACAGGGATATCAGCACTGCTGGCGGAACAAGATATAACACAACATGAGTACATGTAAGGGGGCCTCTGGAGTGGGTTATATACATTTTCATAATGCATGCAATGTATATCTAGAAGTGTTCCTCAGAAACAAAGTCTACTTAAATGCAGAATAAATATTACACCATAAATCATAACTCTCAAGTGACTAATTGCAACACTGTTTTCTGTGCTATGGACTGCTCTGCTGCAATAAAACAAGCTGCAAACATGAAAATACTTGAAGAAAAACTGTTCTTGTCCTTGAGAGTTGGTGTCCACAAGGTTTCTGTTTCCCTCCTGAAGGTGTCTGTTCGATCTAGACTAACTGTGCCCCATTAGCTCTCATAATACAGAGGGGTCTGAGAGGTCTTAAAGGAGCACTTAGCTGAGTTTTATCTCTCTTGTGATAGACTGACATGATAATATATACCATTACACGCGTCAATACTATGTATCTCATAGGCCTGCACAAGGAGAACAGTAGCGAGAGAAAATACTGTACAGCTTTCTTGGTTTCAAATTCTTAGTGTTATCTGGTGATGAGAGTACTTGAGGGCAAAAATGAATCTTTCTATTGCTCTGCCTGTGAGTACATGATCAGGGTAAGGATTTCAGGGAGTTTCTCTAGATACAGAGAGTATTACACACACACACAAAACAGACACATATATGCAGTATTATGCAGTGCACTGTGATGGTCCTGAAGAGATGGAAGATTGCAGCAAATCACCTTCTCTGCAGAGTGAATGATATGCTGTGTTTAAAGTAAAGTAAATGTAAAATCAGTCACAGGGACCACTTTTTAAGCAAAACAAGTAGCTACTTTTACTTTAGATACTTTAATTTTGCTTATAATTCTTCTCCTACCACTGACACTACATAGCAATACGTTTTTAAAAAATCGGCAGAATTTCTGAACATAAGAATGTTGTTTGACAGTTTAGTAAGCTGTAAAGATGTTTTGCACCATAAAAAAAACTGTTTATAGACCTGCTTTGTTTCCTTTTATTCTGATCTCCTATAAATCTTTCCTGTAGTTATGCTGCTGGAAGCCACTGCTACAAACAGAATAACATATTTCAGTTTGAATAATGACAATCCAGGAAAAACATATTGAGCCTGCTTTGGTCCTTTTGTAATGGGATCTGAGTCTTTGTTTATAATAATTTATCACAGTGAGACACCAAGCACACACCAGCTCAAAACAACGCCAGCTTCACTTTTCTAGCTGATTCTAGCTGAGATATACTGTATCCATGTACATTTACACAAACTTTACTTTTAACACAGATGCAAATGTATGTAACTGCCTGCTGTGTCTGTCACATAAACAAGTATGTCATTAAAGTCTTTTTACAGCCTGCCTAATTATGCTGTTTGTATTTTACCTCTCAATTTAACCTTTTTTACTCAGAAAAGTAAAGTTTTCACCCAGCTGTTTAGATAATTTTTACTGTTATTAAGATGACTGGGAAGTTGTTTTTGTCCTTTTAAATGAATTATGTTTCATAAAGGAAGCAACAGCTTCAGAACGATTCTTATACACTTGACTTAATTGGCACACTGTTATTGCTTTTTTCATCATTAGCCTTTTCACACAGTTCAGTACAAAGCGATTCATCATTTATAGTTCATTTCTGCAACCCATCTGATAGTACTAAACCATTCAATTGAGCAGTTTGAAATTCCTCAAGCTAATTCAATACCTTTCTTGTAGTATATTATAAAAGCAAATGCAATGCCGTCTTCTGCCATGAAATGATCCCATTGCATCTGGCTTTTGCCTGTGGTCTAAAGAAGAGGAGTAAAATTTCTTATTAAGAGCAGATTAATGAGGAAATATTCAGAAAGCCACAGGGGATGGGTCTGTTTGTTTCCAAGTGCTGGTAAGTATCCGTTTCTCATTCTTAATGATGTCCCTTTGCTCTCTGGTATGGTCTCGAATAAACACCTAAGAATGTAATAGAGCAAAGAGGCACTTAGAGACAGGGAGTGAAATGATAAAAAGGATAAAAGGGGAAATCAAGTTTGTATTAAATTTCTTTGTTTTCTCTTTTGTTAAAAAAGTGACTGTGCTAAGGTTTAGGATTCCCAAATGACAAGCTCATTAAGCCATCAAAGACTGACAAACAAAATATAATGTCTCCAGCTGGAGCAGAGGACTGCTTTTAGCAAGAATGTTCAGGTAAACAGACTTAGGGGGCTTTCACACCTGAAAGTCTGCACCAAGGTCCGAACCAAAGTTCCTGTTTTGATACATTTTGATACATTCGGTTAGTTTTGGTTTGGTTTCACACTGCAATTCTGTGACCGCACTAAAGGACTTTACATGACATACTTGCGCTGTCGTCATCATCTATGTGGGCTGCGTCTCCCTATACTTGACATTGATTGGTTTATTAAACAGTTCAGCGGGTATCTTTGACAAGAATGAATGAATAAAAAATGAACATATGCATATTTGCCACCACTATATTGTTATTATTATGGCATTACTACCTGCAGCACCAACTATACTGAAGGCTAGTCGCAATTAAACGTCCTCGTTGTGTGAACATTATAACGTCGCCGACAGGACAGGAGGAGAAGACCCCAAGCAATCCTTCTGCACCTCCGTTTGAGGAGAAACCAAAGAGATAGGTGGCAGTGTGCTTCTATAATGGCTCTCTGTTTGAAAACATGAGCTGTCACGGGAGATTTATAATTGTGTCCTTATTTTAATGCATTTCCTCGAGCATTTGTTTGTTTCTGGTTTATACGGCAAACGTCGAACTTCCTGTAAATGGTCTGAAAGTCCAAACCATCCAAAAAATGCTTTCACACAACAAACCGAACCATTGTTCAGTTTGATCCGGACCAAGACTCTATTCGTCAGACCAAATTTCGTCTGTTTGGCCCGGACTTTGGTCCCGGGGAGGTTTCACACCTGTATTTTTGGTTTGGACCAAACTGTAAAGTCCAAAAGTCCGGATCTCAACTAAGTGAAAATATTTCAGAACTGGGTGTCTGTCACATGGATTTATGGTCTGTCTACTTATTTTGGAATTCCTCTGCCTTCTAGTGGCCAAGAATCAATTATTGCAACTCTAAGGAGGAAAAACACAATCCAATGACCCTTTACTCTCTTAACACTGTAAAGGGAAAATATTTTCCTTTATGGATCAACAGCTGGTCAAGAAATCTCACAAAAAGACAAAATGGCACATATTTAAACTTTTTTCCATTTTTTGCAAATCTGCCTCTGAGTCACTGTTGGTCTCTCATTTCATCTTTTTATAACTTTTTAATAACATTTTTTGGGTTGCAGAACTTCATTAAAAAGTCAAATATTGTGACTGTCTGGAGCAGAATATTGCACCTTCAAAATGTCAAATATTCAGAGTAAGTCAAAACTGTCTTCATTTGACTGAATTGAATTTTGACATATCCACTGACAGGATTTCATCAGCCTGAAAAGCTTGGATTTTCTCCTTTCACAGTGGAGAAAATAATTTAACACTTACAGTTTTTCTCAATCGCTTTTGTGCATTTCTCGAATCATCCTTAACATTTGCTAAACAGTAAGTGCATTTCTCAAAATAGGTAGTAAAAACGGCACAACACAGTGGTTTAACTGCAAAAACCCATAATTCAAAATCCTTAGTCTATCTCTCAAAAGCAAACCTTTATGTCATTGAACTTGTCAGTGCCATCAGAACGACAAGTCCTTGTGTCTTGTATATGAACAAGCAAGTCAACATGTTTAGCCATCTTGTCAATATAACAGTGTACTCTGTAAGTATTTTCTGATGTACATTTTGGCTAAGATTTTGATGACAATGATTGAAAATGCACAAGGCTGCACTTTTTTTGTATGGCATATATCACTTTCACCAGTACAAAGTTATACATTGCAGGAGAGAGGACAGGAATCACAGCTATGCTTTTACTGTTCGTACTGTAATTTGTTGAGAGAGCATGTCGTTGTAAGAAGAAAAGAAAGAGAAAGGACTGTTGCATGGGATACACCCCTTTGGCTGACGTTCCGGTCTTTTGTATCCCAGATTCTCTTCCACATCAACAACAACAGATATCTTCATCAATTCAGGTTTACACATTTACAAAAAAAATTCTAATAGACATGTATAGAATGTCTATCTATATATATTACTGCTCACTGTGTATTGTTACTGTTTACTGGTATTGAGTATTGGTATTAGTTTTTGATAACGTGTTCAACCATTTTGCATGTAGTGACTAATGCAATGAACTTATGCCTAGATGTTTTGGGGGGTAAGATTAAGTAAGTGATAGCAATTGATAATGTAGGAAACAGCAGACAATTGTACATAATCATTTGCATCAGTGTGTCAAGTCATTTGCAATTTGTTTAAAACAATGAGAAAGTGCTTTTATGATGTGAACAAGTGACAAGATGATGTGGAGGTTGAACAATTAGTTTTGAGAATTTCAATTCTGATCTGAGAAATGCACCAAAGCGACTGAGACTGTACAAATCCTCTGTTACCTTGAACAAAGAGCATAAAGTTCAGACAATGAAGCCTGACAAAACAAAAGAATTTGATTTCAGAGCACCTCTTGAAACAAGCCCGAGTGAGTCAAACATACCATGGGCTATATTCTGTTAGCTAGTCGGTCTCTCACCTTCCAGCGTTGCCAAGCTTAGTGATTCATTCATGCAGGTGCTGCCAAAAAGACCTTGGGGGCAACCGACAGCCCTGCTCGGTGCCAGTCTTGTGAACTAGCAACACTCACATCCACTGTCAAAATGCCTCGAATACACAGAGGACATGTAGTGATGATGTCTCTGAAAACAAGATCTCTACTTTTGAAATCTGCTTTGACCCTTTGAAATGGTCTCATCCTTTCTGTGCCTCCTCAAAAAACAACACAGCCATGCAAGCAGTTCTGTGAGGCTGTACTTCAGCAGGTATCATTTTTTTTTTTACCATCTTAGGTTTGTCTGTTAGCATGCTTGTTTCCTAATAAAGTTGAAAATGCCCAAAAAACAAACAAACAAAAAAGCTGTTTGTGTTGTTGTAATTTGTCATAGCTCTGAACACACAAACATGATAGAAATCACTGAAAAAAGATGCTCCTCATAACTCCAGAATCATCACATCACATTCTCGTAATCGAGTGACTGGTCATCCATTGGTATGCTGCAAAAATCAACTGCTATTGCTAATTCAGCATACTTTTAACCAGGGATGGGGATCATTCATTTTTATTGATATTGATACCATTATTGAGACTGATTAACAATCTGTCTTTATCGATACCACTATCGATACTTTACCGTTATATGGTGACAGTTATTTGGTAAGACCAGACCCAACGGGCATGAGATAGGCCTGCACGCTATGAGGAAAATATTGTTATAATATGTGCGATAACATTGTTATATATTGAGATGACATATGACTTGCGATATAAACAAATTTTGAAGTGTGCATATTAACTGCCTGGTTGTTTTTAAATTAATTATTGGATGAGAATTTAATATTTCTAATGTTTTTTTACATTAATGTTTATAGCAGCAAATAAACTCAATATTTGACATCACAATACTGAGTGACGTTTAGAAAGAATAAAAAAACTCTGTAAAAGCCCTGAAAGGGGAGTAGTTGAATGAAAGATGCACGGACACAAACTTTCCTCAGATCATGTGTGTAATGACTGTTTTCAAGAAATCATTGCAGTACAGTTTACATATACAAAATAATATTACATGCGTTATACATACAATTCTAACCATTATCTCTAGTCAGCATTTATACCTGCTGAAGCATTTCCCAGTTTTAATTACACCGTAAATACGGTAATACACAAGAGATACAAAACACAATTATGCTGATAACATATAACACTTTACACCGCTAATAATACTCAGTACATTTTAGAAACGTATACAGAACAAAGCTACGACAAGTACAATGTCACTGCATAGCTACTAAGTGCCGCTCTTTCAACCACGATGTCGCAGTTAGCGTTACTAAAGGCTAATTTGGCAAGCTTACTCGTCGTCATGTAATTAACGTCCTAACTTCACAATGTTCGCTTAATTGTGCTAAAAACACTCTCTTCGACACATGTACACATTCACATAACATATATTATAAAAGACTCATACCTGATAGGGGAGTAGCTGAATAAAAGATGCACGGACACAAACTTGGTGCACCGTAACATAGCTCAACAGTTTTATGTTCCCCCTGCTGGAGCCCTCTAGTAACTACAATACTCTTGTTCACACTTACTGCTGCTGTTGTTAGAACGACATTTTGCACATGAAAAATAAGAAATAAGAAAAGTACTGTACTGTAACTGCTGCAACTAACAATAACAACTTTAACCATAACTTATGATATACCATTAAAATATGAGAATGGCAAAATTACTAAATCTTAAACCCATTAACTGTTACTCTACTGCTTACTCAAATGCTTGCTCTGACTTACTGGTAAAACACATTATTTCCATCTGTCACACTTCCTCCTCCTCCTCTCTGCTGTTATTCACTGCCAGCAGGTAACATTACCCAGTAGAAGGAGGAGCGGCTGGTTTGTCTCAGCCAGCAGCTGAGTTTTTAACAAGGTGCCAAATTTTAAGACTATAGACCACTCAATGCTACAGACAAGCAGCTTTCTATTTAGTATGTTTGCAACATTTGGATAATGCCAAGCTAATGTTGTGCTGTGTTTGTATAAAACATACAGGATGAGAGACTGAGGACAGAGCAGTTTAAATGAACCCTTTATAATGTTGCATATTTACCCAACACACAGGTGTATTAATATTGTAATGTATTTTTACTCGTAAAGGTTTTATTGCACGTAGCTGTCATCAACTCGAGTAGTTTGGAGCTAACTTAACTTGCTGCTAGCATGGCTAAAAGAAAGTATACCAGTCTTGTTCTCCAAAATGCAGCAAGGCAATGATGTGTTTGGATGATAATCTAGTGCCATTTTATCAAGGGCTTTGTGTGACCCTCTGGAACGTTGGCCTATTGTCTCTCAAAATATGTCACCCCTCACTGGTTATCTTCCATTCACTTCTATGTCTGAGTTGATGGATGTGCTCTTAACTGTTTAAAGCACTAACATGAGCCCACAGGAAGAAGATGTATCACCCATCAAGCAGCTCATCACAAATGCCATACAGAGGAGGGGTGGGTGGGGACTGGAGAGGAATAAAATGTGTCTACAAATTTAAAAGTGGATAGAGGAAAACTGTATATCACCTCTCCCAGTCTGTCCTACTTGCTATGATTGTCTGACCTCCTCCTCCTCTTTCTGCTCTCTTGACTTGTCAGTTAGAAATATTTAGGCCGAATGATCTACAGCTCTTCGATCGTCCTATTTCGCCAACTCCCTCTCCTTGTCCACGGCCATTTCTTTCTTTTCTTCTTACTTTTTCCTTTCTTACTCTGTTGTCTTCTGCCTTTTCCCTTTTTTAAAAATGTATACTGCATTTATTCTTCAGACAGATGCCCATTATCCCCTTTGTGGTGTTTTCTTCCTCACTGATAAATGGTGTGTTCAGTAACTCAGCTGTCCTCTCTCTTCCCTTTGTGTCTCCACAGTTCTTCATCCTCCTCCTGCTCATCTTTTTCCTAGAGATTCTGTCCATCATGCTTTTCTTCATCTATCAAGACGAGGTAAGACACCTTGATTGCTCTCATCACGTTATATCGTGTGATTTTCTCCAGCTGAACAAGATAATAAGTGGCTGTGGAATAGCCCTTCATATGTCCTGAAGATTGCTGATGATTCAGATTGAAGCTGGCATGCAGAAGGATGTTTCTCAGCAGTGAGGTTGTTTTTAAGTTCATACAAGCAGTGTTGTTTGTTTGTTTAAAAAAAGAGTATGCCAGCTGACACTCTGCATAAATGCTGGTCTAATGAAACCACTTTGGTTGATGCACATCTTTGGGGAGATATCTCTGGGCTACAAGCGGAAAAAATACACTGTCCACAATTTCCCTTCCTTGTTAATAAATCTCAATTTATCTCATCTCATCCATTTTGGATGATTTCCCCTGTAAATAAACAAGTCAGGCAAGTGAAAAGAAGCGGATGGGCTATCCCTCTCCTAATATGAATTTGTAATCCCTTCACATTTTTAGCAAAGGTTTTAATAATGCATTGAGAGGGCATGTTAAATTCTATCCATTTTAATCTTAATTGAGGGTTTGAGGGCTGGATTTTGGATGTGTTCTGAAATTTTTACAATAAGTATAACATATCACTGTTACATGTTTTTGCAAATATTAAACCCTAAAGACTCATGTGTAAGCAGTGACAATGTCTATTCTGTTCTCTCCATAAACATTAAACAGAGAATAGCAAATATCATCTTGACAATGGTTATTAGTTTGACTCTGTGAGATAAGTGTGATGGACACTGGAGAAAAAAGTCTGGGTTGATGCAGTTTTAAAATATGGTCCAAGAGCCTTCTAGTATCTCAAAGCCCTTGAAAATTCTGCAGGCTATATGTTATCTTGTAATGCAGAACTGTTGTTGCCACAGTTTTTACTTAAATTAAAATCTTAACAAACAACATTATTTTTAAATAAAATTTTACTAGTTAAATTAAATTACAGGCAACATGGCAAGCAATACCAACTGTGTAGCAGTTTTAGAGTAACTGATAATAAAATGTTACAAAAATGCTCCTAAGAATTTCCTAGAGCACAAGGTGATGCCTTTATTTTGCTTGTTATGTGGTATATTTATTATACAATCTATAAAATAGAGCAAAACAGCACTCACATATTTGAGAGACTGGAGCCTAAGAATATTTAAGCATTTTTGCATGAAATATGACTAAAATATTAATCAGTTATCAAAATTGTATGTTTTTAGTGTACAGTATATTAGGTGTTCTCCAGAGACTTTAATATGACCACTGCAAGGTGCAGTGGACTCCAAGTTTAGATCCCCATCATAAATCATTGGCAATTTCTCAACCATTTACATTATTCATAAGTTGGGACAGATAACGTTATCCCCGAAGACTTAGGCCAACCATGATTCTAATGCCTTTTTACATTTTGGTAAATAACAACCTATTTTCATATTTTCCCTACTGTCTGTCTGAATTATATTTATGACCACAGACCTTGGACCTCCATGTACTTTGTACTAGCTTTTATCTTTTTGTTTCTGTAATTCTGACATGGTTAAATGATTGTCTAATGTATTGTAATTCCATCTCAGTTTGTCTTTGGTGGTGTAGCCCAATGAGTTTTTCTGGACTGGCGCGTTCTTCTGGGCTTTCAGCCAGTTAGTGCTGCTCGGTTTAGCTTTTAATGAATGTTGTCTTTTGTCAAGCCTCACCTTTCTCATACTATCAGTGTTCCCTGATGTTCAGTGCACCCCATTATTCAGCCTCTGAATAATTCAGTTTTGTCTACCCAGGAGGCGATTAGCGACAGAACACAGTAAAAAGTTAGTGATGGTCTAGATGTTTTGCAAAGCTGGTGCACTGAGGGAAATCAATCACAGTAAAGAATGGGTGGCCATTACCAGTACTGCCATTGATATTTTTTAAAACAGCATGGGACTTGTTTACTTTGGAAATTGCTGAATGTGATCACTTCTGGAAAACCGCACAAAACCTGTTGGCCCACAGTAAAATATCACAAAGTGTATTTAACAACATGGGTCACTTTATTATGTTGCAATGAAAGTACTTTTGAACATTAACTTTTACTTACTTTAACCCATTTAATCCCACATTTTTCCTAGCAATTTGAGTACATGGATTTTACTCCTTAGACCTCCCTAACACACACACTGTATGCCCCTATGTTGGTTAAGTTAGTGAAATATTAGGTTTTGTACTCGGTGACCGGTGGGAAATGGCATAGTCAAATTTCATAAATTCTTCAATTAGACCTATTTGCACATTTAAACTTAAAATAACATGTTACTGCAAATCCCCCATACATTCCATTGTCAATAGGTTGTTTATTAATGTTTTCCTTTTAAAATTAAAAACTGCCTATCAAATTTGAGAAGAACTGAGTTAGACTGACCTAACAGTGACTAACATAATTGCCAGAAGATGATTTGGGTATATCATCCAGCAAGTCCAAGCCAAAAAAAACATTAAACATCAAAAAACACATTTTCATTTCAAAAACATTCAGCATGTCAGAGCAGGCAGACATAAACTGTGCCTTAAAACATAGTGCAGAATGTAATAGGGCAGTGCATACTGTGTGTGCATTCTGCAATAGGGGTCCATAATATATATGTACCCTGTCCATGATGAAAGACTCCACAATTCATACCCAAACTGGATTGGTTCGCCTCTGAAGATCCTTGCCTACCATAATACGGTATCATGCTTTCATCAATTGATAACCATTTTGTATGGCGTCCTTTTGTAAGACTAATTCAGTGCACTGAAGACGGGCCATACTTTGTAGAAAGGGTCGGTTTTCACCTCTGAGTTTTCCACCAGATGGTTTGAGGCTGTTACCTCATCAAAGAAATTCTTTCTCAATGCATTTGAGATTGCATCATTGTAGACATCAGGGTCATATGACAGACATGTGCCACAGAACTGAAGAACCCCATAGTAGGTCAGCAACTCATACATGTTTGGCTTGGTTTGCTCTATATAGGTATTTGACATTATTAATAATTATTCAATTAGGCAAGGCAAGGCAAGTTTATTTGTATAGCACACAGGGAAATTGAAAGAAATACACATTAAAATATAAGCTAACACTTTTATCCAAAAACTACTTATAATTGCTATAAATGTCAGAGGTCACAGGCCTCTGGAGCAATTAGGGGTTAAGTGTCTAGCTCAGGAACACATTGGTGGTTGTGTCACATTGGAAATCTCTCACACCATAGGCAAGTGTCTTAGCCACTGCTCCGTCACCACCCTTCAATTGACATCTCAAAAGAATTGATTCTCATGAACATCTGCCTCATCCTCCAGATAGTTTACCTCTAGATTGCCATTCAATACTCTCCCTATCTGAACCATCACTATCACAGTCACTTTCAAATGCCAGTTTTTCAAGTGTAGGAATGACCATGATGCTGCACCTATGTGCTGCACACAGACCTATGTGCTGCACACAGCACTTAGGTCACATATGTTTAGCCAGTCCAACACATCTGATCTGATTTCAAAATGTGTAAAAATAAACAAATGATAACTAGGATAACAGCCAAAACCTGGGTTTTCAATTGAAGCACTGTATTATACTACCAGTTACAAATTTACCCCTCTTACGAGCAAAATATATCAGTAGTAGACCCTTAAAAGAATATGTGTACAAAATATAATAATTCTATCTGTTAATTAAGGTGTTTTACTTACTTCTTTTTGTAGTAGTCTGAGAAAGACATTTTCTTCCAGATGAGCAAGCAGGAAGTAAACTACTTTTCAGACTAGTCACATGATACTGATCTATTTTAATCAAAACAATCTATCTTTTCATTTAAAAGTGGAACTTCTTGCCCAAAGACAAACAATACAACTTTTAGAATCACAAATGTGACTGGTGGGATTAAATTTACTAGCAGAAAAATTTAAAATTAAGTTAAAATTCACTGTGGTATTATATTTTCATTTGGTAGTGTGCATAACCCCTTTCTACAAATGGTATTGTAGACCAAAGTAATAAGAATTTTTCTGAGGTTACAGTTTATTATCTGTAATGAATAAGATGGTCTATTCTTTTAAAAAATGTAAAATAACTCAAAAAACTACTCATGAGTGAGGTCAGCTTATGTTTAGCCAACTTAAACTACTTGGTTAAGGTTTGATAAGATCACAACAAGATGCAAACCCTCAATCTGATATTTAAATCACACACTTTGCACATCTAACCATTATCCTTTCCTATGCCTTTCTGTGTGCTATAAGAATTGATAAGAATGACATATTTAATATTGAGCTGTTTGAAAAAAAATGTCCTTGCTGTCATTATTCTTGGGAGAACATTCTCTGCATACCATGCAAACAAACTGTGATTGGATACTACATTACTAAGTCCTGTATACTACCATCAATAGGATTGATACAAAAACCAAAATATAAAAATGATTTGTCTTTTATATTGTACTTGTTATTTCATCAAAGAAATTGCAGAGGGAATTGTCTCTTCAAAAACCCTTTCTTGTGATGTTAGATCACGTTCTGGACATGAAAACACCTCTTAGAGAATGCACTCTTTGCTGCACTGCTGCTGTTATGTGCAGCATTCACTTTGTTAGTTCAGGAAGAAACACACTTTGGAAGTGAAATAACGGCTGAACATAAGAGACGCATCATTTGGAGTTATTTCTAATGCATGTGATGAAGAAACAGTGACAACAGATGCAAATTAGCTGCTATCGAACTCTGGTGCAATTACTTTTTAACGCTCTCCCTGCAAAAATAAACAATACATGAATGAAATTAACTTAGAATAGTGAAAGGAAATGCTTAATGTTTGACAAATGTTTTGATGGTAATGAAAATTTATTCTACTGTATGTATCCTATTAATGATGCATGTAACTCATAAATCATACTACCTTGCTTTCTCCTCTCTCCTACATGACAGTACATTAGCTGCTTTTCATAATAAAAGTTTCACTATCATTACCTCACTATGACCTCTGTCTAACTCCAGGTGTAGCACTAATGTAATCTATGATGGCATAAAACATGCTTATTTAAACATTAGTTAAACAGCATTTTAGTGTTTGTTGAAACAGTTGAAATGTGGTGTTGAAGAAAGAGCATAGTGCAGTGTCAGTTTATAAGCTGGAATTTCTTCAAAATAAATACCTGGGGTTATTTATTATCTGTGGGAATTTATTTTGAATGTGACATATGGCAATAAACTTATTAAAAAAAAACACATTTAACCCGACACGAATTTGCCTGTACTTCCTTGCATGCACACAAATAATTTTGGATCTACATTTTGAAAGATCCTTGTCAGTATTGCTTTTATTTTACCTTCTAGAGTATCCCACAGTTTTTAGAGCTCTACTATATGTCTGATTATCAGGACGCTGCTGCTTTTCACCTCCTCCGTCACCATGGTAACTCCCTGGAAGCAGTGCTGCAGTTGGAGTCATTCCTCCAGTGTGCAAAGCCTTCCAGATGCCATAACTTAAACAGAGTGCAGCAGTAGGTGCATGTTGATGAACTCCATCCCAGGCTTTGGGGATGGTCACGCTCAGTGGTCCAGTTTATTACACCTGCTTTAGACCTGATAAAAAGCTCTGTGACGTAGCTGGAAGCTACTTCAAACAGCTCAAAGATCTTCCATGTAGCTGAAACGGTCACCGCTTGTTTCACTTTGTTGGTTCCTAAGGATAATGAAAAGGTCCTATGAGGTTAACACCAGTGGAACCACAATGACTCAAAGTGTCAAAGTGAATAAAAATGAGTCTGACTCAGCGGTAGGATATTGAAAATTGATGTATGGGTGTTTCATACCATCTCAGCGTGGGTTTACAACCATATCTGCTTGACTTTATTATCACCTCAAGGGAAAATTACCCCACCAGACAAAGAAAACAGAGTAATAACAACAGCAGACCACCAGCAAGGTTTTGTTTAAGGATTAGGGAACTAACATACCTCATCTGATAACAATTATCATTTGTATTATTTTCAGTAAGTGGCAGTAGTAGTAGATGTGTAGTAATAGGAGTAATAGTACCAGAGTGGTAGAGAAAATCTGCACTGACTACTGGTTAATTTATAAAGTCTAATGAGCTTCTCAGACCTCTTACAGTATAGTTAAGTAGTTTGCTTATCTTTGTATTTTTGCACTGTTCTGTATTAAATCTGCTATCTAAATAACTTTTTGTTGCCTCTTTACTACTAGTAGTCATGGTCAGCTAACTTGTTGAACAGAACTCTGTGTGCCCAAATGAAAAGCTATATTTACATCCCTACAGCTAATATAAAACATTACCCTCTACTAGCCAAAAAAGATCATATTAGCTGTTTCACACCAACAATATTTCTATCCTGGATCATGCTCGATATTTAATAATAGCTAGCATGTTACTGTTAGCAGTTAGCTCACCAACCAGCTCCACAAATAGTCACTACTTATGTCATCAAGCCTACAGCCTGATGCCGGGAATCCATGCATCCATAGCCCGGTGTCAAAGTCCACTGGAAGCATCAGCGGAGCCTGCAGCCTACCCCACATTATTGACTTGTTATTAATTTGTCATTTTCGTGCTTCTACTACCTTCTTCACAGCTCTATGTGACCCCGTTTCGTTCTGTCAACTTCAGGCTCCATTTCCCACAAGGAGCATTTCGGAATCAGAGCGTTTTGCATGCCTGATTTTGCTGACATGTTTAGATTTTGTTGATTTGGTAATCAGTGTTTGCATTTTGTGCTTCTACTAGTAGACTACGTAGTGAAATGATTTCCTTTTGTGTCTGTTTTAACCGTGTTTATTGTTGTTTTACGATCGGGAGTCTCCACAGGGTGTTTTATTTTGAAAATTGACCGGATTCTCTATGCCGTTCTGTGTCTGACTTCCTGCCTGGTTCAATCTGCTCTGTGCTGCTTGACGCGGCTAGCGGGCAAAAATAGACCTGCTACCTATTCTCTGCAAATTAACTCAAGTACTTTACTGTTGGAAGTTGTACTCAAATATTACCATATGTATGTTCTATTTCACTACATTTATAGTGAAAAAATAGTTGTCCTTACATAACTGTCTTAAAATATAAAATATAATGCATCGTTATAGAACTACCTTGCCATGCTGTTTACACCTTCATACACCACTAATAATATATGTATAATAATATGATACTTTAATATTTTAATTTCTGACAGTACATTTTTCATGTAATATTTGTATTTCTACACTTTACATATAAACTGTATGTACTGTATATTTGTAAACGCAGGTTGCAATGGAGTGTTTTTACATTGTGTATTGGTACTTTTACTTAAGTAAAGGATTTGACTATTCCACTGAGTATATAAAGTATTTTTGCGGTAACAGTAGTTGTCTCGAGTAGCTGCGGTATTTGTGGTAGTAATGGTAGACTATAGATTTACTTTCGTCAAACAGCCTTTGAAGTAATGGAGTAATAGAGTGACCACTGAAATGAAAAAATCGAAAACTGCTGACAACCAATAGGTACAATGTAAGTGATAGAAATTATTGGCCCTCCTTGCTCTAGCTCCTTGATAAGTTACCCCTGATGTGCAGATAAAGCTGTTATGCAACTGTATTGATAGGAGTCTGTTACATAAATAATCCAAAACCAGATCAATAACTGAAAAGCTGTGTGTTTGTGTGCACTGATTTACGAAGCCTTATTACACCAGAATCCTTTATATTGCAACAGATATCTAACCAGCGCCCTCTTTGTAATGTATGACTGTAATAGTTTCATCCATCCATTGTTGAATGACACCAAATATCAATATTTGCTTGTGGGTACTCAGACTTTTGTTTCATACAGTGTTATGTGAGCTGCTGAGAAGACATCAATTAAACAGATATATCTAAGATTTACATCCAATACCCGTTTGACTCCAACAGTGATACACCGCAGATTCCTGCATCTACTGGGATCTTTGACTTCAAACACCGTTTGCAACAAAGGCCCTGTAGCAAAAAGGTTTCATTTTGACATTGATGGGTTAAAATTAAAGGAACAAAGTCTGCCCTCAGACACTCTTTAGCTGCTCTGTGTCATCTGTCTGTCGTTGATGTTCACTGCAGTTGTCATTAACCTTTTTGTTGTACTGACTTTGCCCCAACTTGCTGCATCTACAGTACTTCTGATAAAATTAGTGATTTCATGCAGTCATACGAGTGGCTTTTGACAACATCAGAACGGGTGTGTATGGTGGATTTTATATTTAGGTAGAGCAGTGAAGAGAAAAATTGCCATATGAGGGCAAATTTATAGTCAAGAGCTGTGACCTTTACATATAAGGCAACATGTCTTATGATTGTGTTGTATTATAAACTATTCTATGAGTGGAGAAATAGGCGTCTCTATCGCTGTTGTGATTTTTTGAACATAAACAGAAAATGGCGAGTCTGAAAAGCAGTCCTTCGACTTTGATTTTGAGGCAACACTAAAAACTTTTTAATACTGTGAAATAAACAATTTGTGTGTGCATTTATTAGTTGACTAATATATAACATGTTTATTTACAATTTTTCATTGCATCTGCAAAGCTAATGCCATTCCTATCAGCTTTATTTTGCGTTTAGTGCTAATTAGCAAATAGTAACATGCTCCACTCAACTAAGATGGTAAATATTCTCGCTCATGAGTTCAAACTAGGAATGCGTACAAGCACACAGCTGGTTGCAATCTTCGACACCACTAGTGGCCACTGAAAACAATATATTACCCCTTTTACATTTAACCCAAAACCTCACAGAGCCACTAGCATGACTGTAGAGTCGTCTTCTCTTATGTTTTACAATCTACACGTTGACATCATAATTGTATATATTATGCTTTTGTGTTGGGAATATTTTCTGTACACACAACATCTGTTGCATGTTTCTCTGTCCTGGGAGAGGGATTCCTCTTCTGTTGCTCCTCCTGAGGTTTCTTCCATTTTTCCTCTCACTTGAATCAAGAGTCTAAGGCCAGAAGGGATTGCTGTACAGATCATAAAGCCCCTTGAGGCAAATTGTTATTTGTGATATTGGGCTATATAAAATTGACTTGCCTGCGATGGTGTACCGTGCCTTTCGCCCGATGTCAGCTGGGATTGGCTCCAGCCCCCCGCAACCCTGTATGCAGGATAAGCGGTTGACGATGGATGGATGGATGCAAAATTGACTTGACTCTTATGTAGTTTACATGCACTACATACTCAATATGTGTACTTTCATTCAACATACTTTTATGTGGATGAACAGTAGTAGTAGTATCCTGAGAGCCTCCATGCCCGTTGGAAACACGTAACCAGGGTAACCCCAAATAATATTTAACAATATATTTATGTTATGCCTAACCTTATACTTACACTTAACTTGAACCATTATTGGCGTTACGTCCCGTTTTATCACTACTGCATTGCATGCGTTCTGCTCTTCTTGTGTGTTATACTTCAACAGTTTATAGACAGTTACAGATGGTTAATTTAAGTTTTAATTGTTGAAAACATTTTAAAATGTCCTTATATCTGCTTACAACTACAATATAGTGTATTATAAACAATTTATGGTTGAAGGACCTACCCTCATAGGAAGACACTGTCTGTCTCTGCTGTGTAAATCACCTTGTTTCTTTCTGTTGGATGTTTTTGAAACTAAAATCCAGTTTTTCTGGTGAGAAAACGTCCCGTGGTAAATTCTGTTGACATGCATCATTTCTCCTGAGAACCAGGGTCTGTTTCTGCTGTCAGCCTCACTCTCACATCACTGTATTCTCTTCTTGGCCCCGTTCCACTGTTAGACTAAACATGGAAAATTGCGAAATAATTTGATAAGAAGAGGGAAAGGGAAAAAGTATCCACTTGTGAACAGACTACAACCGCAACCACTCATGCGGTAAAGCAAACTACAAGCAGTATCTAAAATTGCAGACGTACAACACGTGAGACCCCCTGAAATCCCATTTTAAGCATGATAGCTCTGCTTTTTCCACATCATTACTGTTCCAGCATCAGCCGTCAAAACATTTTAGCTTGTCAAGATATCAAAATGAAGCACCCCTGCCTGAATACATTTCAAGCCTGAGAAATTTTCATTTCATGTAGACTGGAGAAATGCAATTAGATCAACACCCCTGGCTAATCGCATTACTAAAATACACCCACATCAGGGCAATGCTAATATGAGAACCAAATTGAGATGATCGGTAAATAGACAAGGCATTTGTTTGTGGAGTCTTGGAATATATGTGACAAGGAAATGTGCATTTTGAACGCTGTAGATAATAGTGAGGAATTGCAAAAATGGTAATTATCAATAATTTAAATTGCCATCTGGCTAAGATCCCCATTTTATGAAGGAACTCAGGAGAGCAAAGATTTGCAGGAGACAGCAAACTAGAATATGGAACCACTCCCACAAATATATTTGCACAAACAGAAAAACATTTAGTCGGGCAGATAAAGGGAGAAATTGAACCTAAATTGGTAACACTTTAGAGCCTGCACATTACAGTGCTATTATTTAGTACAGTATTTGATGTTTAAATAGTAGGTTAATGTTTAAATAGAAAGTCACATGTCAACGAAAGTTTTTTGACTGCTTAACATAAAGTATACAGCCTAGGGCTTAGAAGTGGGAGGGACACAACAAATCAGTGAACACTACTTAAATCGTAATTATTACTGAAATTCAAGACCTGATACTTTATGATAGACTAGGTTGCACTTACATCTTTAAAACAAAGGGCACTGATTCTAAAGTATTTCTAAGAGAATAATAAAAAAATGTATTAAATGTTTTGCAGACACACAAACACACACAAACATGCAGAGAAGACAACGTAATTTTGTGACTGCCAGCCAGGTCAGATATTTCCAAATGTTCCCTTTTTCAGAGAGGTTCAGTGGGATTCATCTTGTGGCTGGAAATTGAAAACTTGAATGGAGATAGATGTTAATAAACTGTCAAACCCAGGTGATCAGATCTCTGCCCTTCTTAGGAGTTGTAAATTATTAACAGAACAAGAATATCACTGAATATTGGAATATGAATCAAAATGTTCTATCTGACTGGCTTTCTTAGGGATTTTTTGTGAAATAAGTTTTTTTTTTACCCCAATAGCTGGATGATGTAATTTTGTTGGCCTACCCGCAAGTTTGCATCGCCCTGCTTCCCTCGACAAAAAGCCAATGGGATTTTTTCATTGGATTTTAGATTATTGCAGATTTAAGACATGTAAAAGCTTCAAAATTCAAGAGTGAGATATTTACTGATGTATTTTTTGTAGAACAAAATGTGAAAATCTCTTGTGGAGTACTTATTATTATTAATATAGAGTACATAATAATTATATATTTTTTCTGATGATAATGTTAGACAACTTAGAACATCTTCATTTGTCTGCCTTCCACATAACTGCACATAATTGAATGACAAACAACATACCGGTATATATTACTTTCCCAGGGAACAAGCCATGTGAATAGTTATATTATATTGAATCAATAAGTGAATGTTCCTCCCGGAAACTGTTTGTGAACCCAGAGACTGTTTTCTTCTTGGATCGGATACCCAGAGACTGTTTTCTTGGATCGGATAGAGAAGATTTTACTTAATTTCCTGCACTCTGGTGAAAATTTCTGCCTTTGCTTTTGTCATAATTACTACAATCTCCAGGGGACGTATCACATATGTCATTTTGGGGCACTTGCTAAATCTAATGCTGTTGTTCTTCCTGTGGGGAAGTCTCGTCATACCACCGTGACAAAGCATTGAATATGTGGGAGAAAGCTCAATTACCACTGTGTAAGTGGGTGGACTGTAAAGGAATGCAGCCCTTTGGTCACCCCTTCTAAACAGTGCAGTTTCCAGTTTCTATTTCACAGGTTCCCTTTATGCACAAAATATTTACACTGTAATTTGTGGGCTGTGGCCTGAAGCATTCCCCACAAATAAACTGTATACTGTATCAACTTCACCTCTCAGTCACCAGTCAGCAAATCTATTTTTTTCTGCGAACCTGACAAGTGTTTGCCCAGTGTTGGACAGCCAGGTGCATTTTTTCCCTTTGGTCCACCTTCTTCAGAGTATTTGGTCTCTTTCAAGATGTCTGTTAGAGCTCAACTATAAAATCTTGGTTTTGGGGTTACGGATCGGAAAAGATTTTATGTGTGGAGAGTAACATATTGTATATTTGTCTTCTCTTTTTCTTTCTTGACCATGAATCTGAAAAAACAGCACTGGTTGAGGGTAAAAGGGTTGTATTTGAAATTTAAAGAGGGTTCCTTGCAAAGGTTAAACACCCACTTAAATATTAGCCTCGGGTGAACATTTGCTGTGTTGATCTTTCAAGGCCGCACTCGTTCTTCAGGAAAATAGACAAAGCAGGACACTAATACTGACGGGAGTTTGACATCTACTGTAAAAATCACAATGGAAATAAAGTTAAAATTTACTGGGCTGCTTTGGATCAAAGTAATTCGCCATTTGGTTTGTGTTGGAAAAAAAAGAAGAAAATTGTTAAATCTGGCTGGTTACATGTGCCAAGATTAAATTTATTTCTAAATCAATTTTGCCAGATGCAGATACAGCTTATTCCCTACTATTACCTCAAGACTTTTAATTGTGTTGGAAAAGGAAATTCATCACTGTGAATGAGAAGCTGCCAATCATGTATAAACAAAGTTTTGTTCATAGTTTCCCATTTGCGCATTTTGGAGTTAAAAACAAGGAAAGGATATGTTTAGGTTTTGTTCAGAGCCGTAGCTACTACTGAGAACACCAAATTCATGTCCTCAATATTTTTAACGGCGGCTGTCGTTAGGGACTTACCCCCACATTTAAGCCTCCTTTCAAACAATGGCTCAAGACACATCAAGTCTGTGATTACTAACTGACCTCGTTGCACGTGTATATGGAAAAAATGTTTCTTTGTTTATTTGTGTACTTATACATGTGGGTATGTGTGTGTGTCTGTGTGTCTATTCAGATAGTTATAAGCAAATTGTCTGGCTTCTATGTACCTTAACCCCCCATGACTCTGCACCCCAGTGGGGCCCCTTGTTGTGGGAACATACAGTCGAGTATCACCCTGTTGTGTGGTCCCGCACAAGGTACAGCACTTTAATGCACTGATTAAGCACCTTAATACATTGAATTAGACTTAATGGAATGGCACTTTAATGCTTGAATAGCACTTTACTACATAAACAGCACTTTATTAACATAAGCATAACATCTTGCACTCTTCAACAGATTACTGTCACCTTATGATTCACTTTGGTAGCCAGTTCACCTGTATATTTATTTGTCATATTCATGTATATCACATAATGACTGTTCTGTATATTGTGGTGTAGTCTACTATTTCTTTTATTGTTATTATGTTGTCTGTTTTATACAGACTTGTACTGACCAGAGACTACGGATGAAAAATAGCCTTCTGGCTAAATCTGGCATATTTACATAATTGATGTTCATTACTGTGCACTGTCCCTTTTAAATAAATAAATTGAAATTGAAATAATAGCTCATACTTTACTTCAGGCCTTTTTAGAGCATCATCCTGGAGAACAGGCCATGAAAACACAACAATCTCTGTGCTGAATTTCGTTTAAATAAACGAGTAAAAACTTGAATTAGGTTGAATTCTGTTGAATCGCTGAGATAATGAGTCTTGAACTTGTGTTATTGTCCAACATCTTATCTAAAATCCTTCAGCTTACTACTACCTTGATTAAGGCTGTTTGAGTATCATCCCTTAGAGCCACGAGTCTGCTAGTTCACTGCTTTCCCCGTTAGTGGCATTGATTGTCTACTCACATGCCTTGCCAAGTGTTAATCAGGAACTGATTAGAAACAGAGGATGGAAACTGTAATTGATTTGGCTGAGCTGGGATTTTAATTGATTTTCCCTAGCTAAGGACTGAGATTCGTTACTTACAGGGGAACTCCACACAATTTAAATTATTTACGTATGTTATTGCTGTGCCTCAGGACAGAATTAGAAGTCAAAGACAGAAGCCTTAAATTTGTGACTGCCCCATTCATTTTCTGAGGAGCACTGCCAGAATTCTCGTCCCACTTTACAAATTTGATGGTTAGTTCTTGAGTTAATAGCTTTAGAGAAGAATTGTCTAAATTCAAAAGTAATGACCGATCTGTCCTGAGGCACAGGAATAACATATATGGATTATTCTGAAGGGTGGCATTCCCCTATAACTCCTTTTCAAAATGCAGCACAACTCTTCCGAAGATTTAAGCTCATATCCCAAACCAGGGGAAATAAAGCTCAGCAAGTCACATTAGAGTATATGATGTCTGCAGTCAAAATAAATGCCCGTGAAAAACTTTGACTTTGGTCCAAATTGGGTTGGAGTCCAGGGAATGTAATCTGGGCTCTAGGAGGAAGGTTAAAACTAAAGTATTTGCACGAAACCAGCCCTTGCCTATAAGCGTGAGCACCCAGTAGGTGAGGGAAGGCAGAAGCCCAGTGGGACATTTAGGTGCATTCAGAAAATACAGAGACGACTGGGTCACAAAATTACACATAATTGAAATGACTGAAACATGACTTTTTAAATCAAACATTTCATACAACCTTGATGTGGGACAATCCTGCGGTACACAGCCGCCAGCATCACAGTGATGAATTCTAAACTTCAAGGCAGCAATTTAAGCTATGAATCCATAATGTTAAAATCCTCCTTTTTTAGAATCAGTAACGTCATTGAAGGAGATGAGTTGTGTTTTATACAGTTTGGCGTCTTGGAGTGAAATAAATTTCCAGGGGAAATACAGATCCTTCCTCTTTTTTTTAATGCCTTTATCGACTTTATCTAATGCCTTTATTGTATCCTGTCTTCTACATTTATGACACAGGTAATGGATACCCACGGTTTAGAGGGAGCAACTAAAATGAGCCATTTTTCCTCTCACACATTTCCTCCCCTCTGAAATCTCTTTCTTGTGTTTCTTTCAAACATAATGTCCTTTCTCCTGGCCTCAGATGGAAAGCTCTCTTCCTTTGCTGTCAGTGTTATCTTGAGTCCAATAGTCATATAACCACTTCATCTGCCCCACAGTGTATTTGCTATGACATATTGCCTTTGGCTCATCCTCTCCCTCTTTTTCCCTGTTTACATTTTTCCTGCACCTAGTCTCTTCCCTACCTCCTCCTCTAATCTCCTTTTTAAATGCACATCTCTCTGTCGTCATCTCATTGCGTCTCTCCTCTCCTCTCCTCTCCTCTCCTCTCCTCTCCTCATCTTGTCTCATCTAGTCTTGTCTCTCCTCTCCATATACATCTCTTATCTCTCCTTGTATCCCTGCCATATAAATAATTGATGGCCCATCTTTGACTCGCCTGGTGTAGTTAAAGGGCGACCAAAATCCCGAGGACAACATCAATACTGAGCTAAAAGTACAGCTGTGGCTTACACACAGTCTGCTTGCCGCACTTTCACAGGAGACACTCTTTACTAATGACCTACTTAGATTTGAATAAAAAAAGTATTCATCTCTTTCGTTTTATTTGCACAACTTCAGAAGACCTAGGGCTTTATCCAGTCCAGTCAAGTAGGACATAAGGGCTCCCTGTGCTAGATTCTTACATCAGTTCGGGGGTGGCTTGCATGTTGCCTTGTGCCACAGTTGATGTCATGCAGTTTATAGCTGCAGTCTGTTAAGATGTCAGATCAACAGTTCTTTATTGTTGCCAGAAATTACATTCTGTTTGTCTTGTCGTTCAAAATTCTCTTTCATCTCCATCTCTTTGAGGCATCCAAACCATGATGTTATTACGTTTAAGGATATTAATGCAACGTCTAATTTCGACTGAGCAATGTGACTGGCTGAGTGGCATCCCACCTAAGAAATTGGGCAGCAAAAAAGTGGGTGTGCAATAAGTGTAATTATGAGTACTTGGCTGATAATATTTAAGCTCCACTAATCAAAAATTGTAATAACAATAAATTCCATTGCTTTGTGGAATGTGACTCAAATTGCCTCATAGGGTTATCACTAAACTCTGCAGTTCTATGCATCTTTTTTGCCCCTTTTAGCTCATTGTTTCTGTTTATCAGCACATTCTCTCTGTCGTTCAGTCTCATAGCTCTCGTCAATACTGTTTCCAGCGGCAGCAAAAAGCTGTTCAGCAAAAAAAGCTCAGCACCAAACAGGAAGTTTGTAATATCTACCAGCTACAAATACAGATAGTTTACTGAGTGGAGACCAAACTAGAGCTAAAAGGAGAGAAAATATTAACTCAGGTAGCTAGAAATACAACACCAGTACTAATTAATACAAGTGGTGCTTTGTGTGTGCTGTATGTGTAAGCCATTCTATGCATTTTACCCATAACAATTATATAAGGCAGAGGTTGTGGGAGGCAGGTCTTCCCCTTGGGGGACTTTAAACAGTTTCAGGGGAGGCTGAGTGAATGGAAGTGAAAATTATTACATTATTTTTACAATATTAACAAGTTTACTGTTTTTCCCACTTTCCCAGAGTCAGAAACTAATGAATGTCCTAGGACAGACATTTTCTATGTATTTAGTGTAGTCTGAAGTAATGTCAGACAGTTATATTAGGCTTTCTTGGTTCAATTGTTGTGTGTCTAGTGATCATATAACATAATCACAATCCTTCCAGGAATTAAGAAAATCAAAGCAAGTGAGCAACTAAGCTTTGTATGAGGGGAGGCACACGGTCTCAGACTTAAAAAATAACACTGATATAAGGCAATAAAATGCCAGGTGTGTAGGTTTGTGAGCTTAACGCTCCCCTCCAGTGTATTTTGACATTTCTATGATATTTCATATTTTTCTGAGTCATTTCCTTCCAATTTTGATTACCCACATAGTTCGCCAATTTGTTTTTTGCCAAATAGCTTAATTTTGTGCTCAAAGTTGCAAAAGTTGTTAAAACTAAGTCATACGTCATTCTCTAAAATGTCACGCTGTCACGCCTCGTTAAGTCAGAGCATCAAACTGATAAACGTCGCTGTGAGCTAGCTAACCAATTTTCATAACGAAGCAGAAGATCAGAAATGTATTTTGGCCCTAAACCATTTACTGCTTTATAAAATAACGGCAGGATTTTGAAATCAATTATTTGACATACAGGAAGCCAATATAAAGACCTCAGAACTGGAGTGATGTCACGCTCTGCCGGTTGGCCATCCTTTGTGTTTACTTTTGAGTTTGGTATCTGCCTTGGTATGTTGAGTTTTGGGTTCTGTCCTGTCTAGTGTCCAGTATCTGTTATATAGTCTGCTTGTCATGTCTAGTCTCTCTGTTTTCCTCTGCTCTCTCTCTCTCTGCCTCGTTAGTCTCATGTCTGTCACCTGTGTTGCTCCCGCCCTGCTCGTTAGTCCCTGTGTATATATACCTGGTGTTTCTGTCTTGTCCTTGTCCGGTCATTGTTCATGTTACCCCCCAGTCTGTCGTGTGTGTACTCTCTGCCTGTAACCAGCCTTGCTTGTCTCGTCTTGTCTCGTCTCCCGGTACTTTTGGATTTTGGATTTCAGTTATTCAGCCACTCACCTGTAAGTGTGCTCGCTTTTGTTTGTTTATTAAAACCCTTCG
>NC_060169.1:7927879-7934991 GCF_021292245.1 Micropterus dolomieu | reverse complement strand
CTGTCCTGTCTAGTGTCCAGTATCTGTTATATAGTCTGCTTGTCATGTCTAGTCTCTCTGTTTTCCTCTGCTCTCTCTCTCTCTGCCTCGTTAGTCTCATGTCTGTCACCTGTGTTGCTCCCGCCCTGCTCGTTAGTCCCTGTGTATATATACCTGGTGTTTCTGTCTTGTCCTTGTCCGGTCATTGTTCATGTTACCCCCCAGTCTGTCGTGTGTGTACTCTCTGCCTGTAACCAGCCTTGCTTGTCTCGTCTTGTCTCGTCTCCCGGTACTTTTGGATTTTGGATTTCAGTTATTCAGCCACTCACCTGTAAGTGTGCTCGCTTTTGTTTGTTTATTAAAACCCTTCGTTGTACCATACCTGCCCCGCTCCGTGTCCTGCGTTTGGGTTCTCCAACCTGCCTCCACACCACGATCGTGACAAGTGATGTGATCCACCTTTGCCAGCATTGAAACCCTTCACAGATGTTAACACAGGTCTTCCCCTCACCTGGTCATATAACCTGTTTCACCGTTACTCAGACCTTTCCCTCTTTGGCAGTTTCTCAGTCATCTTCGCAGCTAAAGTCCCGTAATGAGTCCAGCATGTTTGAATGTACCGCTGTTTGCTTACATTCTCTCTCCCACTGCTTCGAGCGTGCCAACGCCACCTGCTGCTCACTCCAAGCAGCTTTGTTTGTGCCCAATTTACAGACCCAGGGCCCGGATTTTTTTCAGAGCGCACGAAAAACAGATCTGCCGACCCATGAGGAAATATTTGCCGAATATAACAAAAAGTGTATTGGATAAGAATCGCAATGTATCCCTTTAATGTAAAGTTCTTCTGCCCCCATAGTGGCCAAAAAATTTATTAAAACAGCTTAAATGTTGTTTTACCTTATACAAATGCAAGGAACAATTCCTTTCTGGTGGTAATTTGTTGAGGTATTTTGTTAACATACTTCCCAACCTAGGACAGTCTGAACAGAGGTAAATAAAACCTCACGAAGTTCCAACACAGTTCTCACCATTTTTTTTTCATTCATATAAACTGTTTATGTCATTTACCCTAAGTCAAGTATTGACAAGGGTTCTAAAATTCATAATAGTGTGTTAATGTTTACTAAATGGCACCATTTCATATTGAAAAGCAGGCTGAAACAGCAGGGGACATTTATTTGTCAAGTACACTGTCCATTTCAAACTGTCAGAATGTCTCCTCTTTCTTTAAAGTCTCATGTTGGCATTCTGGGATTTGATATAGGCTAGTCACAACAGCCCCCACAAAATTGTGTCTGGCAGTTTTGTTATCAAAAGTGTTGTTGTTTTGAGTGAAAATATGAAACTGTCGCCATGGTTTGTTGCATTAAACTTGTTCTGTTGTTAAATCAAATTTATAACAACAAAAACAGAAAAGAGAGCACATCTTCATTTCTGTTTCTGTCATGATCCATTTCATGTTAATTTAGTATTTATTTATTTTTGGTGGGGGGGGGGGGGGGGGGGGGGGGGGGGGGGGGGGGGGTTTTACTCTGTAAAGCGTAGTTGTAGCAAAATGGCTACATATCCGCGACCCTGTACGCAAGATAAACGGTTGACGGTGGATGGAAGGTGACCTGGAGGGCAAAACAACAGACCAACATAGCGGCTCACACTCTCCCGTAGGGACGCCGTAAAAGCAGTCAAATTTTATTTGGATCACCTTTCAACTTAAGAAAAAGAAAGATATGAACACAAACTGCAAGTGTTGGGCATATCCGATCTATATGACGTTACAGAATCCGCTGCCGCATTTCTACCGTTAAGGTCCCGGCCACCGCTTGACTGCGCTAATGTTTAGGCCTACTTTTACCTTCTGGGGGATCCCTCACCTAACACAGCCCAGGCTTGTCGCCTCGATTAATAAATACTAAAGCACAATAACCATCCAGCATTTTGGCAACGCAAAAAGTAACAAACTCAAAGTAACAGTGTATCACTTGCATATTGGTTGGCTGGCAGCAAAAAATAACGTAACCCTCCCTTTTCATTGGAATGTGACGTCACGTGTGCACACAGTCGCTATGTTAAAGCCTCCGTCCAACGGCGTTGCCAGGCCATTGTTTTTGTTTTGACTGGAGCCCCGAATGTAACTCAACAACAGCAACAAAAATATTTTCCATGTTAATATGCAATAATCTTCATGACACAGCCTGTCTCACAGGTCTTCAAAGAGCAGAGGCTACTTGCAATAATTTATACATTTTGTTATAATGTAATGTGACCCCCCCCCCACCGTTACTCAGCCTCTCTGCATTTAGAGAGAGCACGAGAGAGAGAGCGTGGAGAGAGAGAGAGATTCAATTTTATTATTATTTTTTTAATCAATTAATTTTTTTCATTCATTTCATTCATCCATGCCAATAAAGCTAATATGAAATGAATTGAATTGATTCCTGGTGGTGTGTCGCTTATCCACGACTTCTGAATTGCTATTTTGTAATCAGTAGGCCTACATTTAAACATCAATGTTGTCGTCAGTGTCTAGTCAATGTATTAACACAAACGGTTAACAGTCGCCGCACAGTAGTGAGAGAATATCATGACACACCTGACCGCGATACAGACACCTGTCGCTCTGTGTCCCTCTAAAGCGGCTGTGAGCTGCACTTTATCAGAGGTGCTGAAGTAAACATGTGTGTGGATGTGTGGTAATATTGCTGTCTGATCACGAGTGTTTTCAGTTTCGGTTTTCTTCCTCTGATGAAGAGCAGTGCGCTTGTCTCATCGAGTAGGCTACAGTCCCAGACGGCTCTGTGTCTGTCAGACAGTCTATTCATATAGCCTAACTGATTTTAAAAAATGGGACAACGTCCAGGCCCATACAGCATAGGCCTATACTGACATTGGGCTGGCCCAATCACATCTCTTACTAGCCCCCACTCCCTCCCCCTCTGCTCGAGCTGTTTCTTGTGTTGTGGGCCAAAAAACAAATGTGTTTGGTACTGGAGCTGCAGTAGCTTCAACATCAGCTGCATAGCCTACCCTGCGTAGTGCAGGCCAGTGCAGGCACAGGCATGTGAAGGAGTAAAGGAGAGCCGTGGCCACTGCCAGGCAGAGGAGGAGGCCTGAGACAGTGAAACAGTGTGACAAAGTGACAGGGCTGAGGGACAGAGAGAGAGCAGGACGAGAGTTGAGGTGAAGTGGTACGCATGGAGTAGCTCAACCTGTAGGGAGGGAGGGTCGTTTAGGACTGGGGATGCTGGGGACATGTACCTTCTACTTTTTCAAAGCATTTGTTAAAAATGTTCTGACAAATAACTCCCAGACCCCACGGTTGAACATTTCATCAATATTTCTTTTTAAACTAAATTCAAATTAATTATTAATTTATATTAATATTAATTAATATTAATTAATAATTTATCATTGAGGTGAAAAGGTGCCATATGCACATTTGAAAAGACTTTAGGCTACTTCAGGCATGGCAGCATGTATGTAGAGTCAGCTGGGATTAAATTAAATGAGAAAAGTTGATCTACAGGAGAAACATATCTGACAGCAATGCAGAATGCCTGACAGCCTTACTGTTTTATTACACTAAATTATTTTATTTGAATTGTCACCTCAGACGTTTCCTCAATAAATTGGCGCAAAACAATTCACCAGAATACAGGAAATTAAGTGTTTAAAGCCCAAATTTTTCAGGGGAAGGACCCTCAGACCCTCCCTAGTTAATATTATCAGTGTTAATTATTATCAGAAAATGAGATGTTAGACTAACCATGTAGAGGTCATTTACTGTTGCTTTACAGACATACTTTGGGTAGGCGGGGTGGGGGTGAAAACATGAAAGATTTCTGGGCTGGGCTAAGCCCCCAATGTTTTAAGTGACCGGAAACGCCACTGCCCCCCTCCAGTGTATTTTGACATTTCTATGATATTTAAAAATTTTCTGAGTCATTTCCTTACAATGTTGATTACCCACATAGTTCGCCAAATATTTTTTGACAAATGGCTTAATTTTGTGCTCAAAGTTGCGTAGTTGTTAAAATGGGGTTGTGACATGTGACTATAGTAATGCTGCATTCCAGGCAACTAGAAAAACTATCCTGGAACGCCACTTGAAGTCAGATTTCCTACTTGTGAACTTGTATAAAAAATATGTACCCTGACTTCACGAGTAGCAGCTGAATGACGTCACAAAACAATGGCAGTTCCCATGGAAACACACACTGTAAATGGTAAACCATAAACTAAAAGGCAACAAAAAGTATGTTTGCATGTATTTAAATTAAAATAATACTGTTAGCCGCTGCTAACGAGGGATATTCAGATGTCAACTTGCAAGAGGAAGGATTACTGTGGACATGGAATATACCGTTTCTCTGTCTTTACTGTGGAGGATGGCAACATTACATGTCACGTCAGAACGCTCTAACTCCAGTGCAGATGAACTTATCCAGTCCACACCAGAGCCAGCGAGCGATCACTAGCAACAACATATGACCAAAAACAGAACGAGGAACTAGCTGCCATCTACGTAGTTCCGGTAACAAGGTAGCATTACCATTACACAACACTTATACTGTAATTACCTCAACACTGCTGACATATTGCATTTAGTAACATGCTGTTACTGATGTTATAACATGACTCACATACTCAATAACACGGGGCATGAGAACAATAATAGTACCAGTATTACAATACATATACGATCATATAGTAAAACCTGTTCTGCATGTAAATTGATGTAGAAATATGTTGGGACTATTAGGTGGCTGGCTACAGTAAAGACTCTCATAAAGTCATCTTCTCTGCATAAAAGTTATTGTTAAAAATGCCAAAACATTAGGAAATGTAGCCTAATCTACAACATTGACTGACTTGAGGGTTACCAAGTGATGTAGCTAGAGGGGTACACAGTTAACTAGTAACGTATAGGCTACCCAGGTGAAAAAGAAATATACTTAAGTAGCACTTTTTTGCACTTATCATATTTTAATTGTCCTATACTAAGTGTATATTAAATGTGTTATTTTGGAACAACTTAAAGTATGTTAAGTGTCATTTTAGAAATACTTAAAGTCAACTTTACGATAATTGCAATATATTTTAATATACTTAAAATGGACCTATTTAAAGTACCTTTACTGTAATTTAAATATACTTTTTTAAATTTAACTTAAAATACCCTTTTGTGCTATACTAGAACAGTTTAAATATATTTTAAATGTGTTCCCTAAACATTTTTATTAGCATTTCAGCATATTAGTAATTTATTACTAGTATACTCCAAGAGCCACTATTAATATCTTGGGAAGGTGCTTTATGAAACCATTCAGTATGAGAATAATGCATTATTAATGCATTTCTCTGGCTGCACAAAGTTGCAACCACCTTTTGCCTGATCATTGTTCTAAGCTCACAGTAAACTCACGCAGTCAACCAGAGGGAGATGGTGTCTGACGGCGCTGTTTTTATACCCCGCCCCCGCAGTCGCCTGCATCTCACATTACACTAGCCTATCAAATCGGCGAAAGTCAGCTGCAGTCATCTCGAACGCACCTATTGACTACCAGTTATGAATAGCGTGCTATCTTCGACAGCTGTAGGCCCATTCTAAAGTTAACATAGCTATCCTTATTGGCTAGGCTCCTTACGTGCTCACTAATAACTTTTTTAAAGTGTGCAGTGGTGTTCATGATACCAACCATTCAATTCGCAGACGAGTTGTTTGAATGCAGGAAAGAGAGAGGGAGCGACCGAGTGAGGGGAGCGAATATGCGCTGTGCAGCACTGCAATTAAAATGGGTTGCCAAATTTGCTTGGGCGGCTGTTAATCTACCTAGGCGGCCCGTCCAAGTAAAGCCTATGTGTGGGAAACACTGAGGTGAAATGGTTTTCCACAAGGGCCCCGTCCCAGTAAATGCACAGTTCTTCCATTACAACATAATCAAAAACATTACATAAACACTACTGTGCATTCAGCCAAGGAACTGTATATGACAAAATGTTATTAAACAGATACAACAAATAACACAAACATACAGATTTCCTTAACAACTGTTCTTTCTACATGTCATTTCACATTAACACAGCAGTCAATTTGTGAAGTACAAAAGTAGCCAATTAGTTAATGTATAACAATATTTTATATAAAATTATTTTTTCACAAGAATATTTGTTTATTTAGTCTGACCCCGTTGACATGTATTGAGAGCAAGAACAGTGATCGTGTGCAGGAGCCAGACATACCTACACTCACCTAAAGGATTATTAGGAACACCATACTAATACTGTGTTTGACCCACTTTCGCCTTCAGAACTGCCTTAATTCTACGTGGCATTGATTCAACAAGGTGCTGAAAGCATTCTTTAGAAATGTTGGCCCACACTGATAGGATAGCATCTTGCAGTTGATGGAGATTTGTGGGATGCACATCCAGGGCACAAAGCTCCCGTTCCACCACATCCCAAAGATGCTCTATTGGGTTGAGATCTGGTGACTGTGGGGGCCATTTTAGTACAGTGAACTCATTGTCTTGTTCAAGAAACCAATTTGAAATGATTCGAGCTTTGTGACATGGTGCATTATCCTGCTGGAAGTAGCCATCAGAGGATGGGTACATGGTGGCCATAAAGGGATGGACATGGTCAGAAACAATGCTCAGGTAGGCCGTGGCATTTAAACGATGCCCAATTGGCACTAAGGGGCCTAAAGTGTGCCAAGAAAACATCCCCCACACCATTACACCACCACCACCAGCCTGCACAGTGGTAACAAGGCATGATGGATCCATGTTCTCATTCTGTTTACGCCAAATTCTGACTCTACCATCTGAATGTCTCAACAGAAATCGAGACTCATCAGACCAGGCAACATTTTTCCAGTCTTCAACTGTCCAATTTTGGTGAGCTCCTGCAAATTGTAGCCTCTTTTTCCTATTTGTAGTGGAGATGAGTGGTACCCGTTGGGGTCTTCTGCTGTTGTAGCCCATCCGCCTCAAGGTTGTGGGTGTTTTGGCTTCACAAATGCTTTGCTGCATACCTCGGTTGTAACGAGTGGTTATTTCAGTCAAAGTTGCTCTTCTATCAGCTTGAATCAGTCGGCCCATTCTCCTCTGACCTCTAGCATCAACAAGGCATTT
>NC_060169.1:7825669-7927779 GCF_021292245.1 Micropterus dolomieu | reverse complement strand
CTACCATCTGAATGTCTCAACAGAAATCGAGACTCATCAGACCAGGCAACATTTTTCCAGTCTTCAACTGTCCAATTTTGGTGAGCTCCTGCAAATTGTAGCCTCTTTTTCCTATTTGTAGTGGAGATGAGTGGTACCCGTTGGGGTCTTCTGCTGTTGTAGCCCATCCGCCTCAAGGTTGTGGGTGTTTTGGCTTCACAAATGCTTTGCTGCATACCTCGGTTGTAACGAGTGGTTATTTCAGTCAAAGTTGCTCTTCTATCAGCTTGAATCAGTCGGCCCATTCTCCTCTGACCTCTAGCATCAACAAGGCATTTTCGCCCACAGGACTGCCGCATACTGGATGTTTTTCCCTTTTCACACCATTCTTTGTAAACCCTAGAAATGGTTGTGCGTGAAAATCCCAGTAACTGAGCAGATTGTGAAATACTCAGACCGGCCCGTCTGGCACCAACAACCATGCAACGCTCAAAATTGCTTAAATCACCTTTCTTTCCCATTCTGACATTCAGTTTGGAGTTCAGGAGATTGTCTTGACCAGGACCACACCCCTAAATGCATTGAAGCAACTGCCATGTGATTGGTTGATTAGATAATTGCATTAATGAGAAATTGAACAGGTGTTCCTAATAATCCTTTAGGTGAGTGTATGAGCACATTGAGCATGTGAGGGTCCAGCTGGTCCTTTGAGATTTTTGTGGCCTCTGAGCCATCTGAGTGAGGCAACGATCCCAGGAAGCTCTAAAAGAAAAGAAATGCAGTTGCAAATGAGATATAATAAATATTCAGTTAGGCCAGTACTTCCACCTAGTTTAGTTCTTCATTTGCATATCATTATAAACACTGTAATTCTATTCTTATAGCAAATCTTTATTATTATTCTTTATTTATTTATTTATTTTTATTTGAGCTAAGGCAGGAAATTCCAACTCTGGGTTTAGCATAAAGTTGGTTAAAGTTGGCAAAGGGTAGGTTCAACTTTTAAAAGTTGAATACAGGATCTATGACCATACAAATGGACATAAAGTTGAGCAGTATTTTACATAACATCACAAGCTATTATATCGTGTGGTACATAAAAACATTATTTCAAGCACGTCTTAAAACAATTCTCACATACACGTGTACACTTTAACATTACTGTTATAACTGAGTTATTGGTCACTGTAATAATTCTCCCTCCATGGTTGCAGTGAAGTGAAATCTCTAAAAAACAGTGTACCTTTAGAAGATATCCACTTTTGAATAGTCTAACACAGATGCTTCGCTGATGATTCATAGTAGCTTCAACTAAACTTTAGAATGAATTTATACAAAAATGACAACTGTGGTGTCTTTACACACTATATGGGCAGAAATAATGATTACAGTGACAAATAACTTACTGTAAACATGGACATGTGAGTATTAAGGCAGACTATAAAAATGTGAACCTATTCTTTAGCACACAGACAGCAACATATTAGTTGCATTTATTACTCTGATAAAGACCTCGCTGGTCATTTTAACAGTGCAAAAGCAGAATTGAGGGCTCATATGCATGCATCAAATTCCAGCAACAGGTTTCTGAGATTGGTAATTGTTCCCGAAATTTTAATTTTTCATTAAAAACTGCCCTACAGCAAAAAGCAACACATTACTGTAACGTTAATTGCTTTATTTTGTAACGCGTTACTCCCAACACTGTTTAAGGCAGATGAAAGTTGCTGTGTCAATTATGAAGCTATTAAAATAACAAATAACTCCACGTGCTAGCATTAGCCAATGCACACCAGAGCTATCCACCAAGGAAAATATTTCCAAACCCAGAGTGAGCTCAACTTTAGTTAACTTACACAATTGTGTTGTCTTGCTAACAATAATAAACTTACCAAGAAAGACGTTTTTGCTGGCAGTCTCTGCGTCTGTCTTCTCCTGCTTGTCCTTGCCAGTCACGCCTCTTTAGCTCTTTTCACATTTAACTTCTGCAAGGAGCTGACCGGATATTCTTCTCTTCTGTGTTTTTTTCTTATTATGTCTGTGGTGTCCACTTTTCCCAAGTCCGAGTCAGTAAAGTAAAACAAAGGAAACCAGAGAAACAAAATGATTTCTTGACAGAAATAGCTTCCCTCTCTCAACGACAGTTCACACGTTAACTTTCGTGAAGCGGACTTTCACGTTGTGTGATTGGGTCGTCGATTTGAAAACCTTGATTCTGATTGCACACTTCGCCCCTCTGTACACATGTGTTTACTGTTTACAAACAGAAACAAATAGAACTACATTATGATTTAAAGTATGCTTATTTCTATATGTTGTTTGTTAAGTTAACAACATGTGCTGCTTCCTTCTAGGCCAGGTTACCCTTATGAAAGAGGTCTCTGATCTCAACTAGCTATTTACCTGATTAAAAAAAATTAAAAGAAAGAAAAGAAACGAAAAAAAAGAAATAATATGCTTTTGAAAAATATATTTTAATGTTAAAAAAATATGTTTTAAAAATCATACTTCTGGAAATCAGGCTGAAACATGTGGCAGTTACATAAATAATTACAATATTTTGCAGTAGCCTACACAATGAAGCATGTTTGGCATAAATATATTTTTAACCCACTAAAAGTGTAATTGTTTAACAATGTACTTCCACAAAGTACACCTAAATAGTACTAAGAGTTAAATAAATATATTTTTAATAAATAGACTAAAATGTTGTAAAAAAAAAATACTTTTATTCAAGCATAGTTATTAAAAGTTTAATTACGTATATATTTATTACCAATTTATTCAAAGTATACTTTTGAGAAGTATGTTAAAGCTCAGGAGAATATATCTTTAATATACTTGTAGTAAGCATGTATGTACGTATATTTTCAGTGCCTTTAAGAGCACTTCTTTTAGACCTGGGTATTTATGTCAGTTGTTGCAGTTAAACTGCCATCCTTTGAAGTAACGTCAACACTTTGACAGTGCTGAGGGTGCAACTGTGTGTATGCTTTGTCACGGTCAGTCATGGTTTTCGTTCACTTTCACCACCATGCACCACCATGCACCACCATGCACCTGGAACGCTTTGAGGTCACAGTCTGCAACATGCATTTTACTGACGGCCGCTTTACCAATGCATCGGCGGAGGCAACGGTGTCGGAAGTCTTTACATAGAGTTCAACAGAGTAATAGACCCCCCACACCCCCGCGGTAAAGTAACGTTAAGCGCACCATAAAACGTAGTTGTAGTTATCGTGTGACAGGACCATCGACTGTGTGATTGATAACAGCTGACACTCGCACATTAGTTTCTATCATGGGTAAGTAATAGCTACTCCTGCCAGACAGTAAAGTGTACTAAACTTTACAGGTAGTGATGTTAACGCAACATATCGTTAGTGAACACTCCAGCCGGTCAGTTTGTGGTTGTCATGGTAATGTATTACGTCCGACTATTAGCCACACCCCCATTCTCTGTTTGAGAAAGAACGTTAACCAAAAACAGCAGTTAAAACTGGCTGGAGGGGCTTTAAATTCATACGCATACGATACAGCGTTTGAAAGCTAAAATCCCCCTGATTCAACCAATGCAAAGCATTTCAAGATACAATCACCACAGCGGGTACAATCAGCGCCTCTGTCAGACCAACCAGTACAAGCAAAATTGACGCGACTCACCTATGAAGCCTTATATAATCCACCGATAGATTATATTCCAACAAAAAACGGTCTTGCTACGTTGTCAAGGGTCCAGACGATCCAATCCAGTAAAATATTTACTCCAAAACACATTATTCCATCAATAAATCCCCAGGGACTGCTGCCGCATCGTTTCATATTTGCCAGCAGACCCGGCTGTATGTTTTTATAACCGTAATAACTCTGATTTGAATTTAAACAACTACTATAGCTTGTATTCAAATTAGCTGTTGAACTCTGGCCTTTCGAGTGACACCAAATTCGACCCAATAGGAGCTCACATGTCCCTTTCGCAGCCAATGAGCGCCCGCGCTGTAAGGAAGGGCCAGCCCCTATAATTTCCTGGGTAGGCTGAGCCAATTGCAAGCAATTGTACCGATGTCTGGCACTTCCTGTAGCCAATAAAATTCTACAAATAACGATCTCCAGCTTTAAGTAGGAAGCAGGGCCGTGGTAGGTAGTGATGTGCCATACCACTTAATTCCTATATGATCCAATACCAAGTAATACCCAAACTGGTATTGCCGATACCAATACTTTTTACATATTTTATTTCTAGTTTAATGTGACCTTCCCCCTCCCGTTTCTGTATTTATGAGAGAAATAAGGAGTAGGCTCACCAATTCAAAATAATAGCTGCATAATGACAAGACATCAGACTGCTGTCACATTCTTTAATTATAATAAAAATATCCTTCTCAGAACTGACTCTTCATAACATCATACTATTATAGTGACAGACTTAATCTCAGATGTTTAGCGAAGTTTGCGGTGTTGCCAAAGTATTTCACTGTCTTTGCGCACACATCACACAGAACAACGTACAATCGGAAATGAAAAATATAATAGTTTTAGTGTGTTCAAACTTATATTAATCAATTCCAGTAGCACTTACAGTCATTCTGACTTTTGGGTTAGACACTCCAGAGTGTTATCTTTCAGAAAAGCCCAAAACTGTGCATTTAGTCCAAATGGTTCAAAAACTACATTGAATTTACTTGGAATGTTAATACTGCAATCAAAAACAATCAGGAAGTACAATGAATCATTTACTGTTTGTTCATTCATCACATTTCTTGATTTCTTGCTCTATTATCATTTTCTTTATGTGGTCTCCTCTATTACAGATTACAAGAAAAGAGGCATCCTCTTAAACCGATGATTGATTGCATAAACAGTTGCCTAATAGGAGAGTCAAGATCAAGATCATGTGACATGACGTTCACTCACAAGTTGTATTTCCTTGAGAGGAAACTGCTGAATGGATTTCTTTCTTCATCAAACACTTGCAAAGGAGACTTTTCTGCATAGTCCGGCATAGTTTACATCCATGTTTGCTAATTTGCTTACTTGCTGTATTCTTCATTCTCAGCTGTGCTGGCACATTTCTGCATTTCTTTCACTTTTTTTTTTTATCAGCAGTTGTCAATTAACAGAATGATGTGACATCTTTTGCAGGAATATGTATTGCATCACCACATCATTGTGCAGTACGTTCAAAGTAAATGGTGACCCACTCATAAAAATATTGCTCCATAGCACTCTTATTCTACCTTTACGTAGGATTCTGCAATTGCATGATCTGTTTCATAACTTTATTCAGAAACTAATTTTGCTTTGTAGTTTCAAGAACCTCCAGATTAAAAATGGGAAGCCCAATAACAGCCCAGCAGGTGGTGTGTTAATCCAGTCGGGTGTATTATGGGTGGGCTTAACATCTAGATGTTGTAAAGAACTTCATTATTTGTCATTAGTACCGCCTAATTAAAAAGACTTTTGTTTCATGGAAATCTCACATTACAGTGACCAAAATCCGTAGGAAAGCTTTGCCATGTTACAGTTTACCCTGTTCACACCCTAATATAACTAAATGTATATATTCCAATCCATATTCAACATTTAATGTTGTTTGACAAAATTAAGGCCATATTCATTGTGTGAGTGTTTGAAGACAGAGATTTAACCAAGTGTTTGGTGTGCATCGCCTCACAGGCAAAAAGGCTGCAAGAGAGAGCAAGGTCAGTGGAGATCCATGCAATTGATGTCTGATGGGATGGACCATGTAAATGTGTAAACAAGGCTGAGCAGCTTGTGTGTGTGTGTGGAGTTTGTGTTTGCTGTTTGTACATAGCGCCCACGCTCTCTGATTGTATTGTTAATTTTAAATGAATGTATTTTAGATTCAGCAACTGCAAAGCTTCAGTGTATTTAAGCATGTTTATCTCTGTGACTGTGTTCACACATACAGTTTGTTCTCTTTGATTCAAAGCTTACTGGAAAAGCTGATTTTGTTAAATGTATTTTATCTTGTTTGTTTAGATTCACACTGCTGAACCAGAGCTTCTAAACTAAACGAACATGGATCTGCATGTAGCTTGTTTATTGAACAGTGGCTCAGTAACCCGCCATTATGCAGTGTGTTGGTTCAATCAAAGCAAATCCAATTCAGCTCCTTTAAGTTCGGCAAAGTGGACTTGTTTCTATCACAGTTTATTAGTCTTAATACCATGTAAGAACACTGGAGGAAACATGAGCATCAGTACAGACTGCAGTCTCTCTCGGTCCATTTGGTTTGATAACAGGAGAAACAGTAAGGTATCAACATCCACATTGTTCTACCTAAAAAACCATGTGTTTAAGATCAACTGGTGCTTAAATGGTCTGCCATGTGACCACCTAGTCCACCTTGAAACCATGTAAACTGGCGGTCTTCCACGGGATATCATTAGATGTTGTGTATATTTTTTGCTGTATACAAGAAAATGTGTGTGTTTTTAATTATGCTGAACACACACAACACATTTGGTAAACAAAAATATACATAAGGATCCTTTGTACAATCATGGGTAGTCAATATAATGAAGAAATGGTACTAAAATATCCCCAAACTGGAAGATTTCAGCTGTATTAAAAAACGGAAAAAGGTCTATTTTATTATTTTCTATTCTATTTCATGCATTTTTACAAGCAGTCCACCATGTGAACCAGTGGTTTGGGTTTACCACATAAAACAATGGTTAACCATGAAAACGCACTATGATTTAAACTGTCAAATAAAGATAATGCCATAAAATTTATATTAAAAACCACAACGTGTGTTACTTGGTTCGCTTCTAGCATAATGCACTGCCGTTGAAATGAAAATATCCAAAAATGTGATGCTTAAAAGGAACGCGTCCTCCATCATACTTCAATCAAACTTGAAATTAGGTTGTTAAAATAATCTTATTTTCTTGTCTGATACAACCATTTTGCCTGCCTTGTCTTCTCAGATTGATCACTATGCCCAGAGGGATCTGAAGAAGGGCCTCCAGCTCTTCGGCGCAGAGGGCAATGTGGGTTTGACCAACGCCTGGATGATAGTACAAACTGATGTAAGATGTGACATCACTGGAGGGGGTGGGTGGTGGTGTTTGGGGTGATCTAAAACACAAGTTGGTAGATGGAACACAAAGTTTTAAGATTTTTCTTTCTCTTAGTCACAGTTTGCTGAGGTCATGGTGCTCAAACATCCTGCTCTGAACATCGCAGAACATTCAATATTAACTTGTGTGCCATTTAGCAAGCCAAGTCATGCAAAATACCTTGTCACATGCTGAGATACATGATGTTTTGACTGCATTATTCATTGTGACAATGCTTACTTTTTCTATTGGCTAGGTTTTACCATTTGTACCACTGTGATCACATTAAATGAAACGGGAGTAGTTCAGTGTTGAAAGGCCATTTGATTTTACATTTCTCCATTTTGTGTAAATTTTAAATAAAACAGTAAAATCTTTTTTGTAGCTAATGGGCTCTAGACATTTACAAGCAGGCTGGTAAAATATACTGGCAATCCAGAAAAAATGTGTTAAATGTTTCTGCCGACATTAACAAACACTCGAAGCGTCTCTGGTTTAAATGCTTCGCAAAAATGCTGTCAGAGAGATTAATGCAAACATCATAGACTCTCTGAGGTAATCTTTGTTTCCAGCTCTCACTTTGATGTGCTTTTTCCATTGTATTATTTATGTATCTTTTTAAATTCCACTGCGAAGACGACACAATGTGAGAAATGGAGAATTGGAATTACGGATTGCAAAGGACGGATGCTGCTGCTGGTATATGCCTTTTGGCGAGATCAAATGATAGATTGGAGAATTCTGGGCTCTTTGGACCTTTTTTACATCCTAGATCCAGTGTTATGGCTTGTAGTTTTGTTCCATTAGCAAATGTGCCTCTGTGTGCATGCATGGGTCTACTGTCTGGAAGGCATATTGGATAAGTGTGTAAGTGTGTGTCCGTGAGCGTATGGTGACGGAAAAGGCATAAATAATGACAGAGAAATGTATTGCTATGCAAATAATATATGCAAAGACTGCATGTGTGGGTGTTAATGTTCAGCGTGAGGGGTTTTTTTCTACGTACAGGAGGAACACATGAGGAGAATCTGCCTGACAGAGCCACCGTTTGACAATGTATGTGTGCAAGCGTGAATGTGCTTTTTTCCTTGTCAGATCAGTGCTGTTGTATGTATGTATGGGCTCCATGAAGTCTGGCTGAGAAGAGGACTATTAAAAGGCAGGTCTCATTCTGTCACTGCTCTTCCTCCCAAGCCTCCTTCATACATGCTGAGTCACTGAATAGATAATACAGCAGATGTCCCTGGAGCAAAGTTCACCCTGAATATTATTAAAGGCCACATATGGAATAGAAGAGGATCTACATACATGAGACGAAGAAGTAAAAAACATCCGCAGGGCGCCAAGTGCTGGTACAATAAATCAGGAAGGGTCACACGCCACACTGGTTGTTAACTTTCTGAGGTGATAACATTTGATTATTACGACTCTGTGCAGTTTTAGCCTTTGATTTGTTCTCGAAGTTTAAAAACTATTCTTCAAATGCTTTCTGGTCATTTGAATTCTGCTGTAGTTCATGATAAATTGCAATCTTGATCCATTGTTTAAGCGGGTGAGGGAGTTTTAAATTAACACACAATCCCTGATTCTGTGCACGAAGCGGCATGCGGAGCGACTCAGGCAGCATTATTCCTGTTTAGAATTAAAGTCCACTGAATGAACAAAACATCAGAGGCACTTTATCTTTTCATGAAGTACACTGATGAATTGAATTGTGGTGAAAGCCATGATCCCTTATCAAAAATCTATACCAATCACAAAGGGGGAAGATGTAGATAAAAGAAGCAGGCGCGTTAGAAAATGATTTTAGGGCTTTGAGACAAATAAGATGTGGATTGTACAAAAGGGGTGCAGTTCAATATCAGGAAGATGAAATGTTTTCTGCATTGAGCACATGTGAATTCTTTTATCCACTAAATCTCATTCTTGGCAGGTAAATAATTTTAGCTTCCATCAGCTGAGGATGCTTATTTTATGTTGTGCATTAGGATTTTAGTGATGATAATAAAAGGTCTGACTCTCTTGACTCATTGTCTTTCTCTGGTGCAGTTTCGCTGCTGTGGAGTAACTAACCACACAGACTGGTTTGAAGTTTACAATGCCACCCGTGTGCCGGACTCCTGCTGCCTGGAGTACAGCGACAACTGTGGCCTGGACAACCCAGGGACATGGTGGACAGCGGTGAGTTCTGGCATGTACACAACCCAAAGCCTGTCTGGTCTCATGTGGCGTGAGACTGTAGCGCATTACCTAAGTAATAATAGGCCAGGGGAGAGGACTAACAAATCCATGCCAAAAACCTCCAGAATTCAAAAATGGTAGAAGGTTGGGCGCGAGCAGAAACTGCAACTTTGTTAAGCTGATTATCTATATTTGTGAGGGTCTACCTGACCTGTACTGGGGAACCATGTTCCAATATAATTTCAGATACACATTAAAAAAAATTAAAAACAAAGAAGAAAAGATACACATTGGGTGAGGTCATCACAGTGTTGGTCATATTTAATTTAAATGTAAATTCATAATATCGAAAGATAATTCCTCGTTTGATCCCAAAGCCTTTCGGCACCATAATTAGTATGACTCAACATATTTGCTGTCCTTTCCAAGAAGTTTTAATAATTCAAATAACCAGCTACCTATTGAAAATAATCTTGGCTCACAAACCACGCCTGCTCTTCTTTTGTCTTTTTTTAGACCTTAGCTGCGCAGCACTAGCAAGCAAACATCAAGACATTGATTGATTTATATTCATAATTACTGCTATTGAATTAATCACATCTGTCCAGAAGGACATGACTGCTGGTGCTACTAATGTACATCTGATGTATAATCAGTGTCTTATTTAAAATTTTAAGCAGCTGTACCATACAGAGATTGTGATATAAGCTCAGGAAATTAACTATTCAACAGGACAGACAAGGTTCAATGAACATTAAAATACTTTACTACTACAAAAAAAAACTGTGGAGCATCTCTTCACATCTCTTAGACCATTAATAGGCCACAAAGATTTTGTATACAGTTTATGTTTCTTTGCTGCTGTCAACCCAGACGAAAAAAAGGGTTGAGTTTCAAATCAATAGTGTCATGTGAAAAAGCAGCCCGATCTGCTAAGAGGGACTGCGTGTTGTATGAGTGTAAGCATGACTGTGATGCTGGTGAAAAAGCTGAAATGGGTATACAGGGGATTGCATCAGTCAAAACAGTAAAATACAAGCTACCTCATTTTTGCAGGTGTGTCTTAATGAATATGTAACACTGTGTGCATCTAGTGATATTGTTAGGACAGTATGCAAATGGCTTAATCTGCGCGTGTAACATGATTAGCAAGACTGGAAGTTGTCACTAGAGAGGTAATTGGGTGTGGTGAGATAATATGTAGGGACAGCTTGTATTAATTACACATTCAGTCAGATATAAAATTACTCCACCTACTTGTGACCTGTTCATCACCCTTGGCAAACTCTGCTGCACTGACTTTTACTACAGTATCATTACCATTTCTGAACTGAAACAAATTGTGTCACACACAATGTCTTCTCTTGACACTCTCCCTATAATCTTGTCATTAACACAATTAATGACCACTATTATTTCGGTCATTAAATTAAGCTAGAGCTTGAAAACTGGCAATTGGCCTTTTTCTTTCCAGTACAGTAGTCCAGCCTCTTCTCTAAAATACCCTCTCTCCCCAAAGTGCTACAGAAAACAGATTTTTACTGAACTGCGTCAGAACAGCATCTTTGAAAATTCCAGTCTGGTTTCAGTGGCCTAGCTCTATTGGACAGAATCACCCCTCTTGACTAATGATCTCCTCTTGGCAACTTTCTCTAGCTTTTATATATCATCCTTTCACACAGTAGACCACGCTATTCTTATGCTGAAACACAGAGTAGGTAGGTATCTCTGACTCAGCCTTTGACTGAGTTTCGTCAGATGTATCCAAAAGTTCTCATCTGTGTCAGAAGTTCATTCTCATCCTGACTCCACTGTTTCCTGTGGGATCCCTCAGGGTTCGATTTAAGGTCCTGTCCTCTTCACAATTTATGGTCCCACAAGGCCACATGTCTTGAATACATCAAATACTGGATGCACATTCAGTTTAGCTTATCTATTGGTGATCTTCAGTCAGCTCCAAAGTGTGTTAACAGCCACTTGGGACAATATTTCATCCACATGATCCAAAATGAGCTTTTTAAGCAGTTGGAAATGAAGCTGATGATAGAGGTGAGGGAACTAAAAGAGTAAAGTTAAAGCCTGTTAAAGCATTAGAAATGAGCAGAAAGACAATAGCTTTGATGATTCTGTGGGTTGGACAAAGAGACACCTTTTACAACTATTACACATAGTTCTTTCTTCAATTCTTAATATGAAAATATTGATTAGAGTACCTTTCACAAAGTTTATTCATGCATGGACGTATCCACATCAAGATGATTCATACCTGTTTGATGCATCAATCACTTTCTCAAAGAGCAGTACATCTAGGAAATTATTTATTAAACACAAGGACCATTTAAATTCTCATGTAACTAATTCAGTTCACTAAAAAAAGAAAAGATGAATAACCCAACAGCAGCCAGCCTCTCTGCCAACTGCAAATATGTATTATTATTGCGATATTATTTGGAGGCATCAACATGAAACCTGAATATAAAGTGTCACAACAAGATGTGATGGCAGGGCTGGTAAAATGAAAAATAAAAACCTTTTGAAGTTGAAACATTGTCATTGTCAAAACATGTTAGGGCCACTTTACACACTGAGTAGTCTACTTAAATCATCCAACAGAACTAAAGCAGTCACTGCACATCACAGTGAGTGAAGATGATGAACAATAATGACAGCGATTTCAGTGTAGCTTCAGATGTTATTAAGTTGGTACAACAAAATGGTAAATCTGCCCTTTTAAAAAATCATATCAAATGTGCCAGATGTTGCCTGTAAAAACAGTCATGGTTTGTAAACTTCCAGATCAAGTGTGTCATACATCTCTTTAAAATACCTACCTTGTTGAATGATTTTTGGTATTTAAAATCTCATTTGAAACTGCATAATATATTTAGTATGATACAATGCTGCTGAAGATGACAACTAACAGCTAAATGGATCTTGTGAGATTTACTCATCATACAATTGAATATAATCATTATAAAACTCAGAAAGATGGTGGTGTTTATTTGTTTCCATCTTTATGATAAAACAGTTTAAAGAATCATGGGTCAAAGACACTTTTCACACATTTAGTAGCAGGAGACAAGTTTGCTTTTTGACACCAAACTAGTTATAAATCTTATTTATCTGTAAAGTAAATCAAGTAAATCTCCAGTAAATCTTGGGGTTTTTTTCTCCACATCTTAAATATTATACCATCATGGTCACAAGTGCTTTAAATATAAACCCCTTATTCCAGTTGTTTGCAACTCGATTTAATTTGTCCATCCAGCATTGAAAAGGCCAAACTGCCGCTGTTTTCAATTTTAAAAATGAAAGACGTAACCTTTTAAAATGTCTTTCTATTACTTTTCCTGAAAAAAGGTTCTGCATAAACCACTGAACATTTTGTCAATATTATGCATATTTACCTCCTTCAGGGGACAGCTTGTTGGCCTTCACGTAGACCTGTGAATTCCACCGGCCGTTCTAGTTTGAAAGACATTTTGATAACAAATTAATCTGGCTAGTTTTGTTTTTTGATCAATGTTTGCCCTGCAGAGCAAGGATTCAGATAGTGTAGTTTACACTGAACCATATCAGTTATCTCTTTCAATAATACCTGCAAATCCTTTCTTTTTAAATATACAGTACTGTGCAATGGTTCTAGGTAGTTGTAGAAAAAATGCTGTAAAATATCAACGCTTTCAAAAATAGACATGTAAAGATCATGGCTCTGTGGGGGCCATACCATGACTTCCAGGACTCCTGTCTTGCTGTTCTAGATAAAGGAACGTACAGTACTGGCCATTAAGCTATACCTTCCCAGTGAACTTCCAATGTAAGAAATGGGGGGACAAAGTGTCCTTGATATAAAGCAATAATATGAAGCAAGCTAAGTTATACAAATGAAGCAAGTGTATTCCAAAGTTACATTTTTTTCTTAGTACAAAATTCCCTTTTCATGTGAACGCCATAGCACAGCACAGCAACACGGGGGAAAACATAAGAGGGAATTTTGAACCAAAAGGGCTGTAACACTGGAACGGATCTGTTAACTGCCAGTGTGAATAGAAGGAAGGAATACTCCAAGTAAAACCTGTATAAATGTTCATATGGGCACCTGACTATTATTTTAAGACACCTATCCTTTAAGTCACTCCATGACCATGACTCTGATGTGTCTCTAACCCGAACTAAGTAGTTTTCTTAACAAACCTTAACCACAGAGGTGCAATATTATTAAACACTCATTAAGGGTGTTTTGAAAGGCAATGACAAACAGCCTATTTTGTTTTGGAGCATGGAAGTTAATTTTTTACTTTCGGTAACAATCAATTTCTCAAAATAAACCAAGCACAATTATACACCTACTAGCTTTTCTCAGCTTTCAATTAAGTTAAATGGGGCTTAATTGGCACTGGAAATGGATGTTTACATTGCCAAAGCTTTCAATCGAGGCCTTTTCCAGGTTAAGGTGTCAGGAGCCTGCTACAGAGAGCGGAACATCTTATCAGTGAGCAGGAGGATAGACAGATGGAGGCGCAGCAGATCCAGGGGGAAGTCCAGGCCAAGGAATGGATGATGAGAATCCAGCCTCACATAAGAACAGGACAAACACGGCTAAAACAGCACGGACCACCAAGAGCATCCCAGTGGGGCTCTAGCCTGGGGGTTTCAAGTCACAAGGAGTCAACACTTGCCAAAAACTATTTCAACATCTTAAGATTTCTGAAAAAGCGACTGAAGAGACTGAATAAACAATAAAGTAAATAAAGTTAAAAGCTCAGAAAAGCTATTAAGTGGAGCCTAAAGCTTAGATTATTTTGTATCACAAGCTTGTGGCACTGTGAATGTAGAATGTAGTGTAATGGGACTAGCAGGTTCAGGTTTTCTGGTCTTATGAGAGCAGTGGAAGTCAAACAATAAAATGAATTTATATATTTTCAGATGCAGCTCTGTGGTCCAGGAGGGTTGCAGTTGAGCAGCAGTTTGATTTTGGCTTACTGCATGACTTTCCATATTGATCCAGCCTACAATTATTTCACCTTGTGCTAAGGAAAATATATTTTTCTGGTTCCCCAATGTTTCAGGCAGTAGTGAAATGCAGAGCAGGTTGTGTTTGGTTTCCCTGGCTCTGACTCAGCCTTTTGATGTAATGAGATTTAAAAAATAGCACAGGCATGTCTGCAGAAATTAATAATTTAATTAGAACAGCGGCGTAGCCTGTTATGATAGCACCTTTCCCTTTACTACAGTATGCCAGACAGTGTTTTCTCCAGTGTATCTAATATAATCAAACATACAGTTTAGCACACATATCTTTAAAATGTCTAAGAGGTGAAGGAATCGTGTGCCACATGGGCCTTGTCGCAAATGCCACTCATCACTTTTAATGCCAACATTCTTTGCATTCAGGATTCATCTTTTTTTTTATTACTTGCTCACATCCCTGACCCAGAAGGGCATTGCTGTATTCCTTGTATTACTAATAATTATCTTTCTTTTCTTTCTGCCCCTTGGGCACAGGGCTCAGGGACATTTTACAGAGTGTGGAGAGATTTTGAAATGTATTCTAACATGCCTTAGTGACAAAAAATAGTGAAGCACTGAGAGGTAGAAGAATTATCTTTTGTAAAGATGCCATCAGAATGCATTCAAGCAATGTCAGACATGAAACATTCAGCCCATTCTCATGTCTTAACACTGCCTCTGGTGTATGTGCTGCTCGCGTATTCACATTGCTCCTGTTTGTACAACTGAAGGGAGAGAAGGACAGGGAAAAGTTTCCCCAAAGCATATTAGCCTGGAGGAGAAGTGGGAGATAAGGATGTTGCCACGAGGGATCTTTTAGCAAAAGAAAATTTTCCATCACAGTTTCTTAATACAGCAGGAGAAGACTCAGTGTAAATGGTATATTATCCTTTTGTATATAGCACTGGACATCTAAATAGTGAGGTTACATTTGTCGGCTAATGTTTGCTTATTCTTTGTATGTGATTCACAGCCGTGCTACGAGCGGGTAAAGGACTGGCTTAATGAGAACCTGGTGGCACTTTGGATCTTTGCTCTATGCACAGCACTTACTCAGGTAATTATAACTTTTAAGTTGTGGGAATTATTTTTTTCAGCAGTCATTAACTTCAGCCTCAGACAGAGGTTTTTACTTTGTGATAAATAAACCTTCCAGTATCCTTTGCATTAAGCGCTTAACACAGGATTCCTCTGGACAGCAGGAGCCCATAAAAGCCTCTTGTGTTACCACTGAAGAGCACAATGGAGGGTCTGACTTTCCATAAAATTGTTTAATCTTTTTTCCAGCAAAGTGTCACGTGATGTGCTTCCACAATCTGAGAGGTGAAATATCACACCAGGCTCCTGTGACGCTGTAGGCTCATTTTTAGTCACCCGTTGGATTCTCACTACCATTTTTGAAAATCCTATGTGCAGCAAAATGAAAACCAGAAAAGATTTATCTGTGATGTTTGCCAGCTGACTCACAGCATTATACAATACAGAGAATTGTGCAGTTATGCTTTATGTTCAGGCAAGGCAGAGAAATGAATGCATGTTTATATAACTTGAAAGAAGAAATATCACTTTCTTTATTAAAAAAAAGTTTTATGAATATTTAATTCATTGCATTGAGGGGTTTAGCTGCTGCAGTCTAACTTGGTCTGGTATGACCAGTAGCTAAGTTATTTGTGGTGGTTATAAGTGGTGGTGAACAGCTTTTTGTTTCAGAGCATTTTAGGAAGGATTTTATCCTTCTTTGATAGTATTTTAGGTATTAAAAAAAGAGTTAGAGTTTTTAGATAAACCCCGGTATAAATTTGATTTTAATAGCATTAGACACAGAGAATAGGTATAGGAAATAATGTCTAACCTACTAAGAATATTTTCTATTATTATATTTATATTTTATATATTTTATGTATTAATAAAAATATTTCCTTAAAATAAAAAAAATGGGGTATAGAAATTTCAAATAAACACACACATATCTCATTTGTGTTTATATACTAGCTCACACAAATGCAGGAATCTGAAATGAAAGGTAGTTATGTTTCAGGACACCACATTGGCAAAAATCTGTTTTCCAACATCCTCTGACAAATGGTGAAGAAACTGTGGTGTGAAAAACTGTATCCTGGTAGTAAGTTTTGGGAAGAAGTGTTCAAGGAAGTGTTTCCTCACATTTTCCCTCAAGAGCCAACTGTGACCTTGATGGGAGTAACAACAGAGGGTGTACAGGGAAGTGATAATATCTGTTTCAGATCTTATTAACAGCATCCTTGAAGTGTTACACAGTAAACTGGTTAAGACATGACTCCCTTATGTACAATGTATGGAATCAAAATGTTAGGCCAATTCAATACAATGAAACAAATTTTATTTTTTCATGTGAAAATAAATTGCATCTAAATCAGCATTTCCATGTAATTTTTGTAGAAATCTTGTCACACAACACTGTATCACAGCCAACATCTGGTAAGGAGTTGGACAGACAGCCCAGCTGACCAGATTATTTCATGGTTGCGACGTCATCTGAAAAAATAAAACATAACTACAGATTAATGACGACAGCTGTGTATTCTGCACTGGAGAAAGTTTAGAAACCACAGGAAGTTGTCATCTTAACTTTGCTGCAACACAGCCCCAGCTGGACAGCTAGAGTCGTTTTGTGTTCTGTGTAGGCCGCACGCACCACAACACAAAGCTGGCATTTTGTGATTTACACACTCAAGAGGCCATTTTGGCAAGGGGGGCTCTTTGGGGGGAGAAAAAAGGCTGAAAACAGAGAGAATAAGATGTGTTTACATTACTACTACATAACTACGTCAATCTGCGGTATTGGGTAAAGTTTTTGCATTGACATTTTATTGATTTATTAAGTGACAAATCATACATTTGTATTTTGTTTGTTTGAAATGTTGTATGTTAGTTTCTTACCTATTACTAAATTACTTAGTCATAGTCATTTTATAGGGAACTGATCAACCAAAAAACTGTAAAATGGGACATCTGATGTCCTGGCTAGATATCAAAGGGCACCTTAGAAAGAAAAAAGTCACAAAAACACTGACAATAAATAAATCCAACTGTAAAATTAAAAAAGCAATGCTTTGTTATACACAAATGTTAATGTTAACTCAGTGAAAACAAGAATTTATCACAACAGAGTGGCATTTTAATGGCATTTTGTCTGCATTTTTCTATAAAACTATATGGATCAAAACTACTGAAAAGCTTTTTGGTGTAATCAAATAGAATCAAAAATCACTGATAACTAGATAAAAGTGGAGATGCTGGAGCTAAGATACAATGTGCAATAAAAGAGAAGAGCAACCACATACTCCAATGTGTGCAATATTTAATAAATTAATATTGCACAGATGCTCCCTATAGTTATCCGAGAAATAAAAGTAAGATAACAGTATGAGAAAATTAATCTTTGTTGGCATTTATTGTCAAACAGATGTACATTATGATGCAGAGAATGAGCCAAAGAGACAGAAGACTTCCTTTTCATTTCACTGCGACTTTACACGGACATCTGAACCCAATAAAGTCCAATCTGTTTCTTGTTTTTGTGCAGATCTTGGGCCTGGTCTTCTCCATGACGATGTTCTGCCAGTCAGTGAAAGTAGAGACCTTCTACGCCTAGCAATCGACCTCTCTGCCCTTCAGCACACTTGGATTGTTTCTCATCAGAGAGGGACAGATATAGACCTACCCCCTTACTCCTCCCTCTCCTCCTCCTCCTCCTCCTCCCCCCCCAACAGACTCTTATTTCCAGCGCTTGTCCTCCGTGACATTCCCTCTCAGATGTCACCAGTTCACAGTTTTTCTGCTAACTATCAACAAGCACAGTGTCAGTGTAATACCTGAGTTGTTTCCTATGGTTTGCTCTGTGTCAAAAGCTAATTTCTGTGATACATTTTATGAATCAGTATTATGAACGTGTATAAAAAAATGTAACCCCTTTTTTAATATGTGTTTTGTTTTAAATTATTTTATGGTTTGTATGTGTTTAAAAAATGAGAGCTACAGTTGGGAAAGTGCAGTGTGAAGTGCTGCAAGTGCATGTCTCCTGCGATGGTGTGTATTAAATGTTGTGGCTCGACTAAATAGCACACGCCATGTTGTCATTCCTCAACAGGAAACGCTGAAGGGATTTATGTGTAATCCTGCTGTAATAATGGCTGATAAACAGGAGGGACGATGGAAATATTCTGGGAATCAGCATGTAAAATTGTTTATATAGTCCCATCACTGAGACATGCTGGAGTCATTAAAATATTTTGTAGCACCTAACTAATAGGATATTAATTAGAAATATCTAATGAAATTAACCACTTTGCAGATGTGTGCACTGTGGAACATGTGGCTCTTTTAATGGGTGGATTAACATGGGACATGAGAATTGCACAAACTACAATAAAAAGATTTAGTCTGAAGAATTTTAATGAATAACTCACAGGATCCTCCAGACAGGCCTGGGGCAAAAGCCCCCCCCCCCAAGCACTAATCAGAGCTCCAGTGACAAAGGTTCATCTGCAGTCTTTGAAGCCTCCTCTGGCCTTTTGTGCATTACGGGTTTTTTTGTCTTCCTACCTTAGGCCATCAAGTATAATCCAGGCTATAAGCACACCAGAGACATACTTTTATAAAAATAGCCCCACAGGAAATATGCTTTAAGAGGTGTTTTCAGCTGCAATTTGAGGTCCAAGCACTACAGGTGCTGGAATTCCTTTTGCATTTTCCTTTGCTTCTTTATATTCTGCCTTCAAACAATCTGGACATGAGAGAGCAAAAGTCCCTGAGCAATCAAATGTGTGGAAACGTTTCAAATCTCTCCCTGAAGTCAGCAAAAAGAAATTACACAGATCAATCAATAGGTGGAGCTATTACAGGCAACTTTACATTGCCTTAAAAAAAACTGATACGAAAAACATTGCCTACAAACAAAAGTTTTTCTGCCATTTCCAGTCAAAAAACTGAAACATATTTCCTAAAAGTTTCCCCACATTTGCTATTTTTAAAGTATTGTGTCTTGTGTTGAAATGTCCAGAGGGAGTTGTTTCAAAAGAAACACGGTTGTGTTAAAAATGGCAGTTCTTGATTAGTGTTTGGTCATCACACAAATGGCACTGAAAGTGAAAACAATCAACTGGAAGTAATGCATAAATAACACACACTTTGCTGCTGCAACTAAAAGTGTTCAGAACATGCAGGCTACCAGCAAAGCTTTAACACAGAATCCTCAAAGTGAACTGATCATCAGCCGACCGCATGTGTAAATTTTAGATGTGGAGCACTCGTCGCTGGTGACTTAAGCGTCATTGTCAGCTAAGTTTGCTGAAAGACTGGAAAAGCGACAGGAACAAGTCACGATGTGACAACTCTTTTGCAAACATGTGGCTGCTGAGCCATGAATCTTATAAATAGTCCCAGTTTGTGCCTCTAATATTAAATTTACATTTGAGTCACAGAGCTAAGTATCCATTTTTCAGAAATATATATACCTGTTGATTTTTGAATAACCTAGAGGAACACTTACCACTGTGCTCAAAGACTGTTTTAGCCATCTGAATAGAAATATTTTCTAAATATAAATGCTAGATTAAAAGATGTTTAAGCTGTCTCCCAAGTTGCAACTCCTTTCCCAAATTCAAACAGAGATGGTAGCCAGAAATGACATATCTCCTTACTCAATATTTTGCTTGGGTTTTACAAAAAGAGCAATGGCATGTGTTGTTTCTGGCTACATGGAAAGGAAATGTCTTAATGGTCTTTCGGGATTTTGGAAACATTTTTAGAACAGTGTTAAGGTTTGTTAACCACCTTCAGGGTTTTTCAGAGATCACCTCGCATTTATTTTTTGAAAAATGAGACTTGAATGTAATAGTCATCCACGAGAGGCACAAACTGGGACTAGCTTGGAAACAGTGCTTGCACAGACCAAGTTTTGTACTCAGCTGAAATGAAGACGGTGAGGAAACCCTGAGGAACTACTGTACCTAGTGTAGTGACTGTACAAATCTTTGAACATCACTGAACAAAATTATAATTTCCCCCTCTAGCTGCAACAACTACACACTAATGTTTGGTGTGGGCATCTTTCAGCGTGTCACATATGGTCACATGGATGCAATGTAGGTTGCTCACCTGCCACATACTCTGATCCATTCGGCATGAACATTAGAATCCTTCTTAATAGAGACTTCCTCTGACAGAGCTGGCTGGCTTCCTGCTGGCTCCCAGCTCACATGAATGGCATGAAAATAACTAAAGCTACTTGACTTAAAATAGTATTTATTTTTATTTATTTATTTTTACATATGTTCATTTTATTGTGATTGTGTGTAGAAAAGGTCTTTAAGGGTCATGTGCTCCAAAATCCCCAGTCCTGCATATCATCCATAGTGCCTCAATCAGGCCAACTTTTGAATATTAATTCATTTTCCAGTCGCAGTTCGGCCAGATATAACCTATGGACCGTTACACCTTTGTTTTCAGTGTTTCAGCATTCTTATTAAGATATGAGTCAAGTTTATGTCTACAGCCCTTGAACGCAGTCTCAAAAGGCTTCACAGCTCCCACATAATGAAACAATAAATGAAAACGATAAATGAAAATGGCAATCCCACTACCTTAGGCCTTCAGTGACAGCAAGAAAAAACTCCCACTAAAACCTCATTACATAAAATGGACCCACAGTTTTCTCTTCAACTAAAACATCAGCAAGAACAAATGTGCGCAAGCTTTTCACAGAACGGCAGCAGATACTCTACAGCATGACCATGTGCAAGTATCTAATAGCTCAGAAACTATTACTGTAGTACAAAAGCCATGAAATAGAAAATAAGCTATTCTAGTGGTGAAAATGAGCCTTGAATACCACTAGTTGATGTGACCTTAAAAACATAGTTTACAGAGCATGTGGTTAAGCTTGAGCTAGATTAATGGATGGATAGATTGATTTCTGAGCAGGCCTACTGGACATAGGGCCAGGGGTCGTAAGGGGTCACTGGGCCCCTGGGTTTCACCTGCAAAATGTCACTGCAAGAAATTACTAGAAAGAGATACGAAACGACCTACAGCAATGCATAAGAAACCCAAAATTGCTACAAAGAAATGCAAAATGACCACATACATATGCAAAACGATCACAAAGAGTCTTGCTTTCAGTATTGCTCTTAAATAGTAGGGAGTGGGGCTGGAACACCCTGGACAGAGTGACAAAAATAACAACCTGCAATAAGCCTATCAAAATGCAAAAGGCTACAGACCTCTAATAGGTATTTGTACCACTTTAAACATAAGCATAACATTTCTTGCTGACTCCATTAGTCAGGAAATGTGGATGCTTAAAACACAGCAAACCCTCTCCAAACCCCGGCGTCTCCTCTTGTCCTTCTGTTGCCTCGGAATTCACCTCACTGCTTCAGCAGATCTCTGTTTCCTTTCCCCTCGTCTAATGCATTATTCATTCTTGTGTTCACGGGCTTTCTCCCTTCTTGTGCTTGATCAATAAAACATACCTGTGTGTTTGCTCCCTCACCTCTCCATCCTCTCGTCTTGTTCCAGAAGCCAAACCGTGAGCCCATACTGAGGTGATGAAACAGCATAGATGGATGGCCTTTTCAAACTGGGAGAAAATGACTACAATTCAGGCCATCTCTCACCTGTGTGAGTTGTGTCTCTAATTCAGGTAGTAAAAGGAAGTTACCAGTGTTTCTCACATACGGACTTCACCGCCCAGGTATATTTGGCGACCTATATTAGTATTAGATAGAGATGTTGTCTGGTATTACATTACAAGCACGAACCAGGTAAACAGCGAGCAGTGAACAGTGAACACACCAGTAGATGTCATTCAGTACGAAGTGTGTTTCGGTCGTTTCGATAGGCTAGGTGATTAAAAATCCTCCTCCACATACCGTGCACCTGCTGCTGTAAAGATGGAACTGTGGAGTTCTGTGTCTTTTCTGCGACTTTATAAAATGTACTGCTGATGGGGTAATACAGCAGAGCAGACACACACAGAGATGGACAGAAAGATGCAGATCAAGCCGGTGTGTTTGCATTAAAAGACTAGAGGTGTAGGTGTGCGTGTGGGTGTGGGGGAAAGAGAACTGAAGGGAAAAGCATGGTGAGCAGATTCGAGTGAGTAAACACTAAAACACTAAAACAAGGTGAAGAATGAATTAGAATAATAACCTATTAGAAATAGGTATATACTCCGCTGCCCAGGTCCAGTTCGTTTAATGCTGACCAGACAGCAGATCATTCCACATCGGTGGCAGCCATCTTGGTTGTTTACAACAGCACTCCTCTGTACAGTCATTGTATCTAACCCGCCCGATATCAGATAGATGGTTATAATTGGCCTGACCTGGGCCAGGTCTGTAAGAAATCAATCTGAAAGGGACTTGACACATCTGCCAGAGTAAATAAAACATGAGCTCGCAGATTTGTCTGGTTACCAGGCTAAAGTCACTATTTGTCACTCCCTGGGAGTTTACACCGCAAAATCCAGGCAGGTGTCTCAAAAAACACTTAAAAGACATCTTTTTTTGTTTGTTTTGTTTGTTTGATATTCTGCACCACTCATAGTTTAGCACACGTGGTTTATTCTCCACTTGAATGTCTGCATTCATTATATGGACTTTGTTGAAGAAGAGTCGTGTACACCAATCACTGATCACTATGTCTCATAAGTTTAAACTCAATGCAATTCAAAAAACTAAACTCCACGAAGATATTTGCAACAAAATAAAGATTGTCACTTGTCATCACGAAGGTTGGCACGTAAAATTCCTCATTACTTTGACACGTGAACAAAAAAAAAGCTTCACTAACAGCTGACTTGATTTGATCATTGACCTCTATATACCAAAAAATTATTAAGTCACCCAAACATTACACCAATATGTGATAGATCTTATTCCAAAACCATGGGCATCTGCTGCTATAACAGCAGTCACTCTTCTAGGAAAGCTTTTCAAACCTGGCTGCAGGGGTTTGTTGGATCTGGCTCAACAATGGCCCACTTTTACCAGCTGGCATGCAGTCGATGTTCCAGTCCATCCACTTTACTTGAGAGGGCACAAAAAAGTAATGGTTAAATAATTATGATGTAATGAGGGAGTACTTAAGTAATGACTAGTTTCGTGGTGATTTATTAATATATATATATATATATGTATCTTATCAAGTAACTAATCATCATCTACTACATAGTTCTCAAAGTTATTGAGGAACTATTTATTAACAATTCATCGACTCAGGCTTTCCCTTATTTGTTCCTCAGTCGTTTCTTAGAAACTACTCACAATTAAGTGTTCCATCTTTATTTTAATGCGCTACCCACTTCAGCGGCCCTGTTTTGTGAGCTCATGTGGCTTCTAGACATTTCCACCTCTTAACAACATCACTTAAAGTTAACCGGGACAAATTTCTTCTGCAAAGGTGTGCAAATGGACCTTTTTCATAGCAGATATTTTGGCTTGTCATAGCAGGAAAAGCACAGCTGTGATTGATAACATTAAAAACTGACTGCATTACATCTCTGTGTGATAGTTCCAGGGTGCTGGTATTGTGCCTGCTGGCTCACTGGCATAGCTTACTGGTTCACGTAACAAAATTAGTTTCACCTTTGCTTTCCCTGCTATGACAAGTAAAAAATGCCATGAATAAAGTCCATGAATAAATGCCATGAATAAAGTTTATGCACCTGTTAGCAATTGTAGTGGCTTAGGCAACTGAACCTACTAATTACAAGGAGTGTCAACATGTAGCCTGGCCATATAGTGTATATTGGTACACAACAGAATAAGGGCACAGTCACAAATGCTAGAATTTAACATTGGCAAATATTCACCTCCCATTCACTCCCAATCTATGGCAAAGCATTCCACAAGCACCTCCATTGGCAAAGCAAATTTGCATCTTCGCATTGCGTGGAGTTCAACTTTGGTGAACTTTGAACGGTGAAGTTGCAGCCTCAAGCAATAGCAAAGAAGTGTGAATGGTTGACCCCACCTGGCCGTCATTGCGTGTTGTTTTCTTAGTGAGCCAAGATGGAGGAGACTTTGATGCAAAATGTCTAACAACCACAACCACTCAAACGAACTACAAAAAAGAAAACTTATCTGCCAGTGCATCACATGTTGCACTGGCCGTTGGCAGAAGATGGTCACCCGCCTGCATTTACACATCATTTGTGGCCTTACCCTAACAGATTTGGGCTGTGGGCAACTAAATGAAAAGCACAACTTCCAGGTTTCATGGGGATCGTGGTTGTCTATGTGTTTCAACATAAGGTTTTACAGTGAACACAAAGTGTGAGATTGCTTGGTTTGACTTTGTACTGACCGTGTAAAACTGAAAAGTCGCACTTGGCTGCCTCTCCTGTATGTGGCCATCCGTCAAACTCTGCCTGGGTTTGTTTAAATCTCCACCAATCAACTGACACAACGAATTACAGCACAATTTGTAAGCAGCAGAAAATAACTTCTACTTGAATAAATGTTTACATTTTTCAGGATGAGAGGTAGAAAACACAAGTGACAAACTACTGACCATTTAATACTCCTCCAATTGCTTTTCCACGAGGTTGGCTTTGTGAAACCTTTGAACTAAAACCATTAATTCTCCCTTTGTTTAAGTGTGATGCCAACATTGATAATACTTGTAATGTTTAGCCCCATGGTGGAAGGAGGAGACAGAGAGTTCTTCACCTGGTGCTTCAATTTATTTTTTCACCAGATACGTGGAAAGTGCAGTTGTGCAAGTGAATTACTGCAAAAATATATCAAAAATTAACAAAAACAAACAACGAGGAAACTAAGTATAAACTATTCAAATTATAGGTACAAACTGATATTAAACAACACAAAAAAAAACTATATCAGGCCCTGACTATTGGGCTTGTAGTGTACAATATATGTGCATTTGACTCATAACAGTTTAAAATAGCACTGAAGCAGCAGGACAGAGGGTCAGTGACCTCCTAAGGGGAGAGCAGTGATTGGTGGTTATGTAGGGACTGAACCCTTCTATAGAATTTGACCTCTAACCCCTTGTTTTGTTACCTCAGAATAGTACTGTACCCTTCTATGGGTTGGAGCTTTATTTTGCAGACTCAAACCCTGCTATGGTACCGAACAGATACCTACACATATCCTATATAAGCTATGTTGGATGTACAGAGAGACAGAGTGGCCATCGGGCTGGGTCATTCTCCAAGCTGCTGCAGAGCTTGTAATTGATGCTGAACTCCTTGATGTAATAAACTTTTATGATCAAGAACAGTGTCAAGCGGATTTCTTCTCAACACATCATCGCAGCATTATTGTTCGGACACCACAGGCTCTAGAACATGTGCCCTTCCAGGCCAAAGCTGTTCTCCCGAGAGGAGCCTCTGCCTCCTTCCTTTATACCAGAGGCCCTTCCTACAAGACAAATCAAAGTTAACTGAAAATCAATTAAACACCATTATGTTATCTCAACAGTCCAAAACATCTCTGGCTACATCAATACACAACACATCAACTATAAAACCATAAATGAAATGTTACATGCTAAACAAAACTTCTCAAAACAGCAACTTAAGGTACTCCAGTACACCCCTCTGTACTGGCTCACACTTGGACCATTCCAGGTCTTCCCCCCTATAAATGACTCCACACTCCGTAACTTCCTGTTTGCCCCTTCGCCCAGATCCCTGCTTGAGGATGAGAACCATATCACCTGAAGTAGTTGCCGGCCTTCCTTGTTGAAACACTGAGAACTTAAATATTTATTCACTAAGTAACATGAGACCAAAGCTTGGTTGTCAGCAAGAAGTCCTGTAAATTGGAGATCTCCCAACCACCCAATGGTTTGCCAGACAAAAATGAATCCTGCAGTGTGATCTAGACTACAGAATAAACATCAGAAATAAACTATAGATGTTTTCTCTTGTCGTGGGTGGTTAAAACCTTTTTTTCTCAAATTGCTTTGTGGCTTAAAATGTTACTGTTATCACAGCCCTGTTTGCTGGTGTATTTTTGTGAGGCTGGCTTGGAGATATTACATGTACAGGACTGGTAGACTCAGCTAATGACCATGCTTCAACATCATTAGTGTTGAATGATTTAAGTTATCACTTTAGAGACACCAGCAGGATGTATATGACCTGCAGGTTCATGTCAGGTTGGAGGAGAGTACCACCTTGCGTCTAATATTAATGTTTCAAAGACATTAATAAGAAAGAAATATCCTTGAGTTGAAGGCCTGTAGCCATGACAGGTTCACATGAACAATTTAAGATCACATATTAAATTTTTAATATATTCTTGAGCTTGACTGTCATGGCCTTTGTCCCAATAAATAAATCATATTACATGGTCAAAATTGTGTTTTTCAATTGTTTTTGGTCATACAAGTGTCATCATGGCTCTAGGTCCAGACTGAAATATCTCAGCTATTGGATGGATCAAGATTAAATTGTGTACAGATATCCAGTCAGAGTCCTGGTCTGAGCCGCTGTAAATCACCTCTGTACTGTTCCATACTTGTCAACCTTAAGACCTCTTCTGCCTCAAGTGTAGGCTAGGAAACAACATTAGGTGTAACTGTATTGTTGTTCAGGTGGAAACAGTAGAGAGAGCGTTACAGGGCTTATACTTGCTGCCCCCTATGTTTTTTGGAGTATGAATTTGACAGGTGGAGAGTGGTCCCAATTCTTACACATTGTAAGGGAGACCGGGTATAGTTGGAACATGGGGAAAGTTGTAACAACACTAATTCCACCAATTAGAGATAAGGTAGGACTCATGAGAGCATTTCAGTATTTACAGGCATGGTGGTTATCAAGGCTAGAAACAGGCACATTCAGAATATATAGAGAAAAAAATGATTTTGAGGTAAGAAAGCATTAATTTGTTACCAGTACTCCATATTCACATGTTGTTCACAAGGAGGCATGTGTTTCGGCACCCTTACTTAGCCTCTGCTAGTGAAGAAGGCAGAAAAGAGTACCAGCAGCTTGTGAGAAAGTCCTGTTATGCTAAGGAGTAAGTTCTGCATACTGGTGAGTACTGGCCCAGTTCAAGCACTGAAGACTCTGATTAAGAATAAACACACATTGACACACACAGATGTTTTTTTTGTTAGATGTACAAAGATTTTCCAAATTTAGGTACATTGAAGTACTTTTTACTACTACAATAAGTTTGTAGTGAGTTTAATAGTAGACTATGTCTATGCGCGCGGTAGCCTGCACAAGTTTTTTTCTGGCTATCATGTTAAAATGAGCCTTATTTCTAATGTAAAAACCCAACCTTTTTTTCAGCTTATTCAAAAGGTTTTCTAAATGAACTTTGAAAGAAAGTTTGTCATCCAAGAAAAAACCTAAATATTTATATGATGAAACATTTTCAATTAAGTCCCCATTTAGTGTGCTAACAGTTGTATTATCTGGGGATTGGGACCGAGCCCTCGAAAACGTCATAAATTAGTTTTTTTTAGTATTAAGTACTAACTTGAGGCCATGAATTGAGACTTGAAGCTGATGAAAAGCTAATTGAAGGTCATTTAAGGCTCGGCTCAGTGAAAGAGCAACTGAATATTACACTGCCATCCGCATAAAGGTGCAGTTTAGCAGTTTGCACATCCTTTCCAATATTATTTGTAAATATAGAAAATAAAATAGTGGCTGAAATCGAACCTTGGAACACCCTTGGAAATCTCTAAAAAGTCTGATTTAAGACCGTCTATAGAGATACATTGCGTTCACTGTATAACCAACTGATTGCTGTGTTCCTATTCCAATATTACTTAATCTATTCAGTAGTAGCTCCTGATCAACTGAGTCAAATGCTTTGGACAGATCAACAAATAAGGAACACAGTGTTGCTTTTGGTCCAAGGCATTTGTAATGTGATTTAATAGCAACAAAGTTGCTGTAACAGTGCTATCCAACGAAGGTTAAAATCAAGGACAACTGGACTTGGTTGAAGATACTGGAAGACGTTTCGCCCCTCATCCAAAGGACTTCTTCAGTTCTGACCAATATGTAACTGTTCCCAGCTCTAAAACCTGACTGTGCATCAGTTAGAATGTTGTGCTCTCAGTATTTTAATTGACAGTTAACACGAGCTTCCAAAATTTTAGCTAGAATAGAGAGTTTGGAAATTGGCCAATAATTATGAAGAGCTGAAGGGTATCCACCCTTTAGCAAGGGAAGCACATAATTTGGGAATTGAATTTGCTGCAACCTTTAATAAGAAAGGTTCTAAGTTGTCTGGTCCTGATGATTTTTCTTTTTGGGTCAATAGTTTTAAGAGCAATACAGATATCCTCTTTTAAAAAGGTTCTGAAAACAAAAGTTTCTGGTGGTGTTTTAGTGCTGGAGTTAGAGTGAATGAGGACTTTATTTGGACTCATTGAAAATGCAGCCAGCTGATACAAAGTGATTGTTAAAATGTCCATTTATATCAATTTTGTTTTTAATTTCAACAGAATTTACAAAAACATGTTCTGGGAGACCTGAAGAGGAATTGGAACCAGACAGAGACTTAATTTGCTTCCAAAATTTAGAGGGGTTATTATTAAGATTTTTTTTTGATAATAATCTGATTTGGCTTTTCTAGTCTTGTTTGTACATTTATTTCTTAAAGTTCTGAAAGCAGAATTTGAAGAATTCCAGTTGAGGACTGAATTGGTGCCATTTGTAGGAAACAAATGCAGGTACTTTGTATAAATGAACTCTAGCTAAAAAAAATTGCGAGTAATAGTTGCTGAAGCAAAAAGAGTTACAACCATACCCAGTCTCCCCCACCTTTAAACATAATACCTGCTAAACATCAGCATGAGTATGTTAGCATACTGATGTTAGCATTTAGGTCAAAGCAACGCTGTGCCTAAGCTAGGGTGACCATATTTTACATCACATGTATGTGCTAATGATGCAACGTGAATGTTTTATAACTGGGACATTTTAGTGTTTTACATTTATTTGGTTGGACTCACGACATCCTGCTTGAAACTGGGACAATCTTGCACATCTGGTCACCGTATCTTAAGCAGCCTCACAGAGACAATAGCGTGGCTGTAGAGTCCTGTAGTCTTTACATTTTCTATAAATTTAAGACAAAATACATTTAGAGGGTCGTTTAACCATTATCATAATTACAAACCCAAGACCACAGACAGCTGGGCACTTTCGCTGCCCACACATAAAGATGCTACATCCCGAGCACAGTGTTTTGTCTCTTTGTCGTTAGCAAGTGCACTTTTACCTCTAAACAATGCCAGAAAATGTCTAGTATCTCCAACTGCAGCATAATTTGTTTGGACCACCAGATTAGCATCTTAACATGGCTATTAGAGAAAGAGTGTGTTTTCAGATCATCGCCTCCAGTGTGCTAAAAAAATTCACCACCTAATGTAGGGCACCTCAATTTGAATATTTCATGCAGTATGCCCGAGCATTAAAACCAAAACCCGTTTTACGTCTAGCTAATGTGATTAGAGGCTCTACATTATTAACACAATTGGGTGGAAATGATTCCAGAGAGTATGCGTTAAGTGATCTCAAGAACAGTTTTCCATCAAATTTTCTTATCTTTATAATAAAGTATGATTTCATGGAGTAAGCTCTGGTCATGTCTGTCTCTAATTTTAAAGAGAGATGGCTGCTCTTCTTATCAGTAGCACACAGACGAGCCCTCCGCTTCTTTTTTAGTCAGCCCATCTTGTGTTTCATGCATTTGAGTAAACCCTGAAATCTCCACATCACTGTGTCAGCGCTCACATACATCTTCCTCCTCTTGTGCTTTTATGAACTGAATTGTGGGATTGGGAAGGCCATAGAAGACAATCTTTAAAATATAGTAGCACTGCAATCTTCTTGTAATCCAATTCTACAGCAGTTCTGCAGGGTGTTAAAGTCTACTCTAAATACATTACTGCTGATATTTTTTCATCTGCAAATGAAAAATTATCTTAATATTTCTAGTCAAACTCTCTCAAACTCAGAATTGGAAGGAATCCAATTCATGACAAGACATAAAATCCTGCAAACAAAACAACACTATACCAAAACCAGAGAGGATGTAGTCTCATCCTGGCAAGACTGGGAAAACACTTTCAAGCAGAACAAACTGAAAAAAAGACAAAAACCAAACACCCAGGACCAGATTTACTCTGGCTAGATCATAGACATGCAGCAGGGTGCAGAGTAAGACTCCCCCTCAGCTGCTGCAGGATGGGACTGGCAGTAACAAATTACGTGCCAGAAAGTGGGGGCCCCCTGCCAGGGCCGAATGCATTAACCATGCTGTTTAGACTGCATAAAATAGTCCACTTCTGTCGGGAAAAATATAAGGTTCATCCAGGGACAATGGAGTTTCAGTCGCTTGAGTTCGTGACAATGAGCGAGCAAGTCCAACGAAACACTCCAACACATTAAAGTAAGTGCTCCACTTGGACTTGATCTACTGCAGTTGTTCCAAATCTGGTGTTAGAGACCTATGAGAATCAGTGTAGGCTGATATTAATTTGCTTCAGAGTCACAAGCCAAACGGTTGGAAACCACCAAAATAGCATTTAAAGGATAAGTCTGATAATATTCTATATTTTTCTTATTGTCAACAAATTCCACAAAAATACCAAAACCAACTTTTAATTAATCTAAGAATGATAAAGTATCATACAGACTTTTCTGTGTATTTATAACCTGATGTAGCTTATCTGCCATAGAGATACATTGTTGTTACACTGGCATATATTATTTCACTACCATGAACAAAGCCGCTGTAGTTTATTTTGAATCAGTCCCACACAAACTCTCCTTCTACTGCACTTGCAAACTTGCTAATGCACCAAATGCGTATCAATCCACACCGAAAAATAGTCCATAACAAATGCATTATTTACTCCCGTTTGAGTAACATTTGCTAAAAACTACAGTGACTACAGCTTTTATTAAAAAGTCTAAGGATGGAGGTTGTTATGTGATGTGCAGATTGTAAAGCCATTAGCCATTTTAATGATTTCCATCTTCAGTATGAACAAATGGATTTAGGAATCAGTGCCACAGAGAGGGTGGGAAAGTTGAAAAGTACTGTGAATTTGTGATTTGTTGAAAACAAGTAACATATAGAATTATTTTGCCTTATCTTTTAATCTCCTGGAAAGGCAGGAGAAATTTGAGGTGTGTCAAGCTTATAGGTTGTTCATTCACCTGGAAAAACTTCAGTAATAGTGTATATGTACACCATCAGAAAAAAAAACATACAATATTTAGGAAACCTGAATCTCAGTGTTAGCTTTAGATAATGAGGCCTTGAGACAGACACTTTTATCAATGAGCTGTTATCTTAATATCACTTTACAAAACCATGCAGCATAGTGCTTAACACTCAACATAAACAGTAAAGCTGTCAGAAACTGATTAAACAGACACAGATAATAAAATAAAGATTGTAAAAATACACGGGCTCAAGAAATATTATCAAAATACGACACTGGCTGTGGCTGATGAATCTCTTGGGGTTGGGGTGATTTAAAGCTTTGGGGTCCCAACATCAAAGACACCATCACTTTTGGCGCTGGTAACGGCCAGGGGGGCCCTCTGGTTCCGGCTCAGTGGGATTAAAAGATGTGAGATGTAGCTGGGAGAAAAAAAAATCTCATGCAACCAAGCAAAAAAGAGCTAGCATGACTCCCTGACACCTGTTTAGAGTCAGTAGATAACCGCTCGTCAAACAATCTGAAGTGAAATGATTTGCTTCAGCCTCCCAGCTGCTCCAGTCAAGCTGTTAGGTTTAATCAGTAGAGAGCTGTGGTTGTACTGGACATTTCCCAGAGGTGGTTCTACATGGTTGACCTTCCTTTCTCCCTTTAAAGTAAAATCCACAGGAATATATCACCCATCTGTGATGTTTGGTGCCTTGCAGGAGTTATTTTGAGAGGTGTTTTAAATCATTTGTTGGTGTTTCCAGCTAGAATCAACGCCTCCTTGTTAAAATTGACTTCTACTACCCTGAATAATTTACAATGTTTCAAAAGCAACTAGAAGATACCTGAACTTGTATCCAGCTGTGGGTTATGTACACAGTATGTGTAGGTGGAAACAGCAACAATAAGTCACACTGCTCGATCCACATGCCGTTTCTATTAGGTGAGAATGGTGGTGTGCCATACATGGTGCATTATCTGAGTAATTATACTTTGATTTTACACACAGATCTTCAACATGGAATCATTCTGTGCTGTATTCATTCAGACCCCACACAGCTACAGGAAACACACAAACAATGGTTGTGCAGGACTAAACCTCTGAATGTTTGACTTCATTCATGCTGTCTGGCAGACACCTTCTGTGTCTTGGGTGCCCTTTTTTACTGCAAAAATGTTATAGCACAAAAAGCATAGGTGAAAGTAATAAAATTAATTATAGCTGTAATTCATTTAATTGCCACTTCCAGGACCCTGGTATTGTGGATTATGGCTCACTCGCATGGCTTCCAGGGACACTCATTGGAACCACCATGTTATTAGCTCCTCCTGTCCTTTTTTACTGTCAGAGTAACTGTGAAAAAGGCTATTGTAAAAACATAATCATCATCATATATCCAGTAATCTTAATTGGTCTTGAACAAGTGCATAGCTTTTCCATTATTAAGAGTTATACATTTAAAAAAAGCATTTTGGGTTTCTCAACTGATCATACTTGAATATACAGGCTGCTTTAATCCTTGCTTACAATTTGTCACGGCTGTGACTCCTGTGTGTGTGGGTGTTTGACTGTTTTTGTTACGACTGTGTGCTGGGAGCTTGGCGTGTTTTCTGTTTTGTCACACACCTGAACATTATCCTCATCAGCACACCTGACTGGTAATCTGCTTTTTAGGTGAGGCTCAAACATCCAGTCGCCGATATTAAGTGACATTATTATGCTAGTTATTATTATTATTTAGGCTTTTTATATTAAAGATGTACTTGCAATAACAAGAAAATCAACAATAGTATTAATGAAATCAACAATATAAATAATATATAACCTAATCATTTTAGTTAGCCTAAAACGTAGAAGAAAAAATTAAGAACTATTAGTGATTACAAGACATTTAGTAAAATAGGTTTAATCTGCAAGTATCTTCGTGTCAACACTTTAACACTATTATGAATCCCTTGGCTGCAACCAATATCTAGGTCTTGAGAATAGCTCAGTGCAATAAGTGGCTGAGCTTGTGAATGTTTCCCACTGAGACAGACATGGGTTCAACTCCTGTAAGTTCTCTATTTTTCTTTGTTATAATGGCAACGAAAGCTCTCAGGGATTTATTCATTACAGTAATTTCATGAATTTTATGTTGTTTCTTTTTATATTTATGTTTATAATGAAGACTAGTGAACACCCATCTTCCTCAGAGGCCTACAAATGTACACATGAAACTAATATTAAAAGTCTTGTCTTTACATTATCCATTTTGTCCTTTAACCTTTGTACTGGGTGACTAATAAAATTAAAGTTATTGTGAACAGACTGGTAATCTGTGATTAAAACACCTGTTGTTTGTAGATGGTCTACAGATACAGTACTGAATCAATGCAACCCTCCCCATGACCCGACAAATACATTTAAAAATACTTTTACAACATTTTAAAAAATCTTCACCTTAAATATGTTTGTACAGCAGGATTATCTAACATTCCCTGCTTAAAACCCATTAAATCCACCACCTAACACTGCATGGTTCCGACCAAGGAAGTTGCTACCGTAGTTAGCAACAAACACCCCTGCTCCGTTTCCCCAGCCCAGAACCAAAGGAGGAACCCACCCACTCTAGCCCAACTCTCCTGCACAATACCTTTGTTGAATAAACCATCTAACCATGCCAAGATCTGCGTTTGGGTCTTTTTCTCTCAGTCAGGAATTATGACAAAATTCTGTTGTAAACAAATCTTTAAAAGGCCCTGACAACCTGTAATAGACTCTACATGGCCGCAGAATGTTCTGCCAAACTTAAAACACTGTGCAGAGATTTCTGTCTGTGCTGTTTTATCTGAGTTCTTCGGAGTGGTTTATTGATCAGAATTTAGTAACATTTGGGGTTGTTTGTGTATGTTACAACGCATTAAGTTAGTAATCAATGCACAGTGAAATATGCACAGTAAAAGGTTGGGTGAGCATTCCTATGGAAGCCCAGTATTAATATAAAATTATGTTCTGACCCATCATTAGGCCCAGCAGTAGGTACCAGGCTGTGCCATCATAAATCTACTGGGCCCTCTGACCAGTGACACCCTTCTCCAGCCCTGACCAAACTTAGATTAAAATTCTACCCTCACCCAAGAAAGGACACTTGGTGGCTTGAACCCGGTCATATATCTACATTTTATCTTTTTAAGCTGAACTGCTGTGGCTGTCCACTCTGGCTTTTAAGTTGATTAAACATATTGGTTTAATATTTTAATTTGATTACATTAATGTTAAAGTTAATATTTTATTGCTACTGTGTAAAGGGAATACTGCTGGTAAAAAGCACATTATTTGTTTAAAGTGTTTACAAACCACATGTGATTGCACTTTTGTGCATATAGCAGTACATTTAAATTAAAAGTACGTGATTATAAGTGATTATATTTAATCGCGATTAAAAATTTTATTCGTTGCCCAGCACTAATTATTATTAACATACAGCCACACATTCCTCCAACACATTTATCTCAGATGCCCTTCCTTCCTGCACTGACACCCTGGAATGTGTAGCACCCCTGGCAAAATGACTCCACTCGTGCTCTTAGACGACCTTGTAGAAGGACATAGCATTATTGGAAAAAAGACAAACTCCAGGAGATTGCTTAAAAGCTTTACCAAAGCTCTAACTCTTTCTTAAACTTAACTTAACTCTGCTGCTGTGGTTGCTACCTCTGCTCCCACTTCTGAAACCTGTGATAAGTTTATAAATTTCTTCATCAACAAAACTGACAACATAAGATCTCACATCTCACCTTAAGACTCTCAGAGGCAAATCATCCAGTCAGCTCCCTCCAGCAGATTCAACCTATGCCTACCTCCCAGCTATTTGAGGTGGTCTTGCATATTAATCCCACCTACTGTTCCTTAGACATTATACCGTCAGGCCTATTCAAGAAAGCTTTTGTCACAATATGCCCCCTAATTTGGTTATAATTAATAGCTGTTTAACGAATGGTGTTGTCCCTTCCAGTTTTAAACATGCAATTATGCAGGCCCTATTAAAGAAACCTTGTCTAGACATTGACCATAAAGGCCCATCTCCAAGCTACCATTTATTGCCAAGATTTTGGAGAAAGTTGCCTTCTCCCAGGTCTCCTTGAACAAGGTTTTGACAGAATTGATCATGGAATTCTTTAAAATGCTTGGAGGACAAAGTTGGTCTGCGGGGCACAGTGTAAACATTTACCTCCTACCTGAGAAAAATAACCTTTACAGTCAGAATAGGAACCTCTTCGTCATTCCCTGCTTCATGTGGAATTCCTCAAGATAAAATTTTTCTAAGATAAAATCTTTAACTGTCTGGACGACATCAAATGCTGGATGGCGAGGAACTTCCTCCAACCTAATGAAAAACAAAACTGAAGTAATTTTATTTGGCCCTCCTAGCTCTGTCACTAGCTTAAGCAATGTGCTTCATCCCCTGTCTACAAATTTGCAAGATGTAGTTAAAAATAATCATGTCCTGTTTCTTTTTTGGACATTTCTTTGACTTTTAAAAAACAAGTCGGTAGTGTTGTGAAGGGCAGCATTTATATTCTTAGAACCATAGCCAGTTATACTGTACATGGATTTCATCACCTCTCGGCTGGATTACTGTAATTCACTCGACCCATTCCACAATTTCTCAACTTCAAATGGTTGCTGGTGAAGTACAGAATTGATTTTAAAATTTTACTAACGTTTTTTACTTTACGTTTTTAAAGTCCTTAATGGATTAGCTCCACAATGTATTTCTGATATGCTGATCACATGTTCTGCTCTTAGGTTTCTTAGGTCATCTTCACAACTCCTCTCAGTACGCCACTCACGCCTCACAACAAAAGGTGGCCGAGCCTTTTCTGTTGCTGCCTCATGGCTCTGGAATATTCTCCTGTCCAACATTAAGTCCTCTCCCACCATTGAGAATTTCAGTTTGTCAAGGCCACTCATTTATTTTTACGTCTTCTCACAGCATTTTAATCTGTTGTTCGTCTTATTTTCTTTTTTAGTTTCTAATTTTACTTCTTCTGATTTAGATTTTTACCTTGTACTCCTTATTCCTTTTATTAATGTATACATGTATTTGTGTATATTGTGTATTTGGAAAGCACTTTGGGTCAACTTCTGCTGTTTTAAATGTGCTATATAAATAAAGGTGACTTGACTTGATTTGAAACCAAGTTTTTAGGAGCTTCACATCTTTAAGAGCACTAGAAATCACAATAGCTTAGATTTTGTTATCTAATGTTAGTCTAATTATAAAAAAGGCCTAACAATAAATTAGGGAGCTACAGCAGAATGTAATGCCGTGTTTACAATGTAAGTTTTGGGTTTATGTTTGGATTATGGATGGCCTTATGATTATTGAACATTGGGGGGGAAATAATGGGTCAAGACTCCAGATACATAAACCTAAAACTCAACATTCACTGTTTATTAAAGATCTCTTTTATTTTAAAGCTCATTCATGTCTCACAGAAACATTGCCTGGAAGCACAAGTGGTTAATTATTATTATTTTTAATCTTGCTGTGTCAAAATTAGCGAATGCTGTTGTAAATATGGATGCACACAGTCCTTTCACTGTGTCCTCTTTCCTGGCACGTCCTTGATAAAGCATCACTGCAGAGTGCGCATAAACACAAGGAAGTTACCACATTTAGTTCACATAAATCCTTAATAAAAAATAAAAAAAACGCAGTAGCTTGCTTCTCCTTGAGTTTCAGTAATAGAATATCTCAAATCGAATCTTACACTAATAAAAAGTTTTCATATTTTAGGAAAATGAATTCATTTCATATTAATTTATTCTCAGTCACATACTGTTTCCATTAAACCTCTTTTCAGTCTTTGAGCATTTACTGAACAGAATGTTCAATGTGTGGCTGTTTTAGTTATTTAAATTGAGAAAACAAATGTAAATATGAGGAAGGATGAGGATGCAAACAATCTAGTATGAATGGGGAATCGGGTGACGAAACACCAGAGCAAAACAAAGGCCTATATGCCTCAGGATGGTGACAGGAGGACAAAAATAGCTCAGGAGAAGTGGCAGAGCACGCCCATTGCCAGTTTCTGACCAGTTTGCTTCAAACCCTCAGCTAAAAAATGCAAGGGTATGGAGAATTATTACTGCAGCTTGCCAGTTTTTCAGTCTGTAAGACCTTTGATATCTTCGACTGAAAGAGCTTGTATCTTCCAATTTGACACCGTTTACTGATGAATAGAAATTGCGCACAACAGAAATTATTGAGACGCTTGAGAAAACAATGTACTGTAGTATTCAGCATTTTCAGCAGGTCTGACAAAGTAATAAGAAGAAAACCCTGTGTTTAGTATTCACACAAATTGATTCACTGACATAAAGAGATGGAGACTTTTCATTTCCTTCCAATTTCTCTATGGATGCATAAAATTCATTATGGCTGCTTGGGCAAGAGGCTGCATCAACTGTAAACCAGACATGAGATGCAGTCTTGATTTCAAGATCAAACACATCGATTGTGGAGGGCACCTTGTTTATGTGCATATAAAAGAACATCGGTTGTCTACATACAAACATTTCAGTCTGAAGAGAGGCTTTACATTCGGTTTGTTCTATAAAGAATGACTTGAACTTTGGCCAATCATTTATAGTTGGTCAAAATACCTGGAGCAGTTTACATAAAGTTAGGGCTACAAAAGAATTATATTTACCATCAAATAATTATCAATTTTTTTCTTCATTTCTCATTTGGTCCATAAAATGTCACTACACAGTATGACAATCAAGATTTCTCAAAGCCCAAGATCAGATATCTAAATTGCTTGCTTGCAGTACAAAACCCAAATATATTTAGTTTATTAGTTTAGAAGACTAAGAAAATCAGCAAATATCCACATCAATAAGCTGAAACCGTACTCAGGCACGGTGAAGTTTTGAGCTAAATGCTCATAACAGCATGGGAGCATGCTCACAAGGACAATGCTTACATACTAGTGATTACCAGCGGGTTTAACAACAACAGGAATGTACCAAATTTCCAGTGGTTCATTATGACAAGTACACTGACAAAGTACTGTACTTAAATACAATTTTGAGGTACTTTCCATTTTATGTTACTTTATACCTCTACTCCACTACATTTCAGACAGAAATATTGCGATGAATAAAATATATATATATATATATATATATATATATATTTTTTTTTTTTTTTACAAAACTACATTTATTTAATCCTTTAGTTACATTGCATATTCAGAATAACACAAAATATAATTAACTAATAAAACAATCCGTGATAGTCTGTCTCTTATTCTGGAATCTGTCATTCTACGTACGTACTTTTGTTTGATACAAATACTCATGTACTTTTATTTAAGTAACATTTTGAATGTCTGACTTTACAGTATTTCTACTCTGTGGTTTTGCTAGTTTTTCTTAAGTTAAAAAAGAAAAGAAAAGAAAAATAAAATATCTGACTATTTTGCCCACCACAGAAAATTTCATGGCAAAACTTTGTACCAATCCATCAAGTGAATGCTTACATATTTCACATCAAGTGAAAACCTTTACCTGCTGGTGGCACTAGAGGAAAAGTCAGAGGATCACCAAAGTCATTAGAATTTATCCTCCAGGGACCCTGGATATCTGTAGCAAAGCTTCTTGGCAGTCGATTCATTAGTTGTTGAGATATTTCAGTCTGTACCGAAGTAGTGGGCCAACTAACTGACAGACATTTTCATCCCTAGAGTTGCGCCACTAGCCTGGTTGAAAATTCATAGATTAATCAAAATAGTTGCCAATTTTGAGTAAGCACAGGAGCCTGATTTTAAGGATAATAAATGTTGAGATAGAGACAAACTGAGACACAGATATTAACAGTACTAAAGCAAAGTTTATTAGAATAAACAAAGAAAACATCACAAAGACAAAATAGCTATAAATCTATCATTTCCTCATTTTGTTTCTCAGCGTGTACAGTGTGTTAACTCCAGACTTCAATGTGTAGATCATTTAGATTTAAACTGTGGGTGTAGAGGATCTGCTAACCTTCAACCTTTAAACTGTCACAAATATCCCAGAGGATGTTTTTGGTGAAGAAAATTTCTGGGTTTTTCCTATTTATAGTCACACATTATTCCACACGGACGCAATCACACATGCGCGCGCACACACACTCTCAGACCAATGTCTTTACTTTGGTCTTTTTGTTGTCCTAACAGGGTGCCACACACTTTGCCCAGAGACTCTTGTCTACATGAAGAGTGCTACACTCATCACGTAGCACTTTCAGGGCCTCAACGGTTGACAAATCACTGAAGTCCGAAGGACGAACATGCACTCACTGTTTATTTATAATTATTTACAAATCTGTTCGCTTCCTCGTCATTTTGCCCATCATTTCCTCCTCTGACAAAGTGGGGGTTCGGATGACGGTCGAGGTTAGTGGATCCTCGTCAGCTCCTCCACAATCTTAATGACCTCGTCCACTGTGGCTTCACGCTTCATGCCGCTGCCGTCATCGATCTGAAATTGAACGACACTAAACAGTGAGACTCCAAACTTAGAAAAACCTCACCGGTGCCACTTGCTTTAGAACAAATAAACAGCTAAATGCAAAAAGAGGGAGGCATGTGTTTTCAAAAGCATTTTACGCAGTCTGTCTGCAATGATATTACTCACTGTTTTCCATTTTCATTTCAGTTGTTGTAAGATAAAATTATTTTATAAGCTCCTGGGAATCTTTTATCTCGCCTGTACCGATTGCATCATTTTAACCTATTTTTTCCAATGACTGCATTTTATCAGTGTATTTTTGCATCAGTTTTCTACTTTATCTCAAAGTGATGTTAATGAAGTGTTTCCTCACTCTATCCTTGAGTACCCCCTTTGTCCTGGTTCTGTTTTAGATTCCAGAATAAATTCAAAGGGCTTTATTGGCATGGGAAACAGGCATCTACATTGCCAAAGCAAAAGTGAAATAAAACATGTACATAAAGAGAAGATCTCTCCCTGCTGTTTTCAAGCAGCTTCACAGTTCATAACTAGTTGATCATTTTAGTCAGCTGTTTTGGAGCAGGGAGCAATCTAAAACATGCAGGACAGAGGGTCCAGGAGAGGTCTGGGAAACTAAGCTACAAACCTAACCATCATCTAGCTGTTCTTGGGCTTTTTCTGCTGTACACCATGATTGTTCCCAGTATTGTTTAAAGGCTTAAATAAAGCCTGCAAAGATCAGTCAATTAATCGATTAGTTATCAACAAATTTTATTACTCAGCTATTTTGATAATTTATTAATTAAGTAGTGCTGTGCAATGATTAAAAAAATTTTATTCGCATGATTTTCTGCGATTAATCGTTACGCACAAAACTGAATAATGAATTCTAGTAAAAGTAGTGTATTGCGCACTCTTAATTTAAATGTACTGCTATATACACAAAAGTGCAATAACATGTGGTTTGCAAACAATAAGGCGCTTTTTACCAGCAGTATTCCCTTTACACAGTAGCAATAAAATATTTCTTGTAAATCTCAACTTAAACATTAATTGTAATCAAATCAAATATAAAACCAAAGCTAATTACCACTGCCAGGGCATTACCTTTTATCTAGCTTATTAAAACAAGAACCACGATGATAACTTCATAACAGGCACCTTCTGAGCAACAGGTTAACATATATAAATGTGTTTTCTTGTTGTTTTTTCTGAACATGTATCAGCAGAAACATTTCAGAAACAGTCAGAAAACGTGAGATCGGATTCCCATGAATGAGAAAAGCAGGAATTTCCTCTGCCTGGAGATACTGGGGAAATGAAAATAAGCTCCATAGGCTGATGCGGATCAATCGCCGGGAGGCACACACTCCTGCACATGCTTAATTGTTAAAAAAAAATACTAGCAGGAAGTGAGGATTGAACACTCAACCCTCCAAACGGGAGTCCTGTGCACTTCTGACTGAGCAAAAAAAAAAAAAACAGCCCACTATCTAATGACCTGCAAAAAAATCTAATGACCTGGAAAAAAGTCAATAATGAATTATTTCAAAAGGTGCATATTTTTTTTTAGTTGCACAGGGATGAAAGTGAGCAACTGATGCTTCAACATATTTTATTTTTAAACCAATGTTCCAACTTTATTAAAATTTTGGCTTTAAACATGATATTCCTGGCAAATAAATTGTTAAAACATTGTTGAACTGTCTTTATCAGCTGGCCTTGAGAGGCAAACAGGGAAAAGCTTTGTTTATGAGTTAAAAGTGTAACTTTTTCAAATAAAATGAGTGTAAAGAGAGACACAAAGCAGACTATGCTTATTTGTTTATTTTCCAAAAGTGATTTTGCCACCTGTTCTGCCATGAAAGACATTCCCAGCTCCCACTCACACAGCACAGGAGCAATTAATAATAAATTGAACAAAAATTGAAGTTGTTATCAGAGCAGAGGTCCAGGCTCTAATAACAAACATATGTCTTCCTGTTATTAAGCTAACTTTCCAACTGTCTATTATAGGCCACAAGCTGGCAAAGACAGAACTGCTGAGTAAGCTTAATGAACTTTTTAAGTATGAAACAATCCAGTGTTCCCAGTATTAAAGTAACTCTCCAGTCCAGACTTTTCAATCACATTTCACCTGGTTCAACACACAGTATACAAGTGTGGATGAAGATGAGCTCCTACCTGTAGAGTACTGACGACTTCCTGCATCTTGGCTCGGCCGAGATCCAGGAAGCTCTCAATCAGATCCCCGTCGATGAATCCCGTGGCCAGTTCTGTCTTACGCTCTGTGTGGAAGGATCTCCAGGTGCAGCGGAGTCAAGGAAAATCTATACAAGGCTATCTCTGCTGAGGATCGCACGTTAGGTACAATGTCACATATTTTATCTCAGGCAGAGTCGACAAATGTTCAGCATAATGTGTCCAATAAAAACAGCCTTTTTCAGAAGAGCAGACACCCAGTGTTGTCAGACAATCAGGTTCCATTATTGGTACTGTTGAACCAGTAGAGAGAACTTGTGTTTAAACTGCAGCTTCACTAGAAGCATAAAGAACACATTTTTTAAAAATCATTTGAAGAGCAACTGAAAAAAGCAAATGAGACTTAAACGACTGAACATCAAAATTGTCAATCAGCTAACTGACGCATTGGCTAATGGTTTCAACTCTATATATGAATCGTATAATCAGATTCTATTCAAGCATGAGATGTCAATCAAACACCAACGAAGCCAATTAAAGTTACTATAATCATTTTGTCGCTCTCTAGATTAACCGCCAAGACAAACACACCTGTCAGTGCAGGTTGTCTCTGTCCCAGTGACAGATGGTGAGTGCAAATTTGAATATAAGAAGGATATAAGCTGTGCTCGATCTTGCCCACGCTCTTGATGACCTTGTTGAGGCGGTTCTGCAGGTCCAGGAGGAGGCTGTACCAGCCCTCAGACAGGGATGTCACGAGACCTAACACACACACACACAGTCAACAACACAACATTTTTTTTGTTGAAGATGTAATATTCTAACAGATTTGCACCTCACTGCAGCAGATGGCAATTACTTTTCATTTCTCATCAGCAAGACGGAAGGAAGACATTTTAGGGCTGGATTCATAATAAAACTCATAAAAGCTTTAAAATAAATAAATTAAAAGCTCACTAGTGTGACTGCAATCCTCCTAATGCAAGTTTTGTGCTTGTATGCTGGGAATATGTTAGGAGTAAAGTAGTATGATTTCACTATTTCAATAATTCAAGACCATTCCTAAGTGTTTTATTTCGAGAGTGATTTCCGTGTAAATCACTGAGCTTTGAGGGAGTAGCATGCTTTCCTCTACCCTAAAACATTCTGTGACAGTGGGTGCGTTATTGTAATGCTCTGGGGAAATAATCTGCACTGAAATTGACAGTACACACAAAAAAGAACAAAGGGATTCATTGATTTTAATGCAGAGCCCGTTTCTCTGCATGTGAAGCCATGAAAGAGTTCTGGGACAAGCTGCCAGGAACAGTTTAGAGGACAATAGGAGGATACATCTAATGATTTTCATTATCAATTAATCAGCAGACAGTTTTCTTGATTCATGTATTTAATTGCACTTTTCCATTTCATGTGTTGTTTAATATGAATTCCTTTGTTTATTTTTAAGGGAATGCCATCAAGGTACACTCTTTTACACACTTTTATTGTGCTCTTACATTTTTATAACTATTTTTATTTAATTTCATTAATTTCTTTGTACTAATTTTATTATTTAGTCTTATTACAAAAAGTGTTTCTCCATCCAAGTGTTTCTATGTGCATTTTTAATCTGAAAATAAATAAACTAGCCTGCGTCAGTGGAAAACCTCAAAATAAATGAACAAAAAAGTGTAGATAAGTTAGTGTATCTATTAAAGCAAAATTAGACTAAATGGAATGGAAACATTGCATTGTTGCATTTTGCAGATTTGCAGAAACATCAGATCTCTGTGGAACGATAAAGACTGTAACCTTCATCAAATCAATATATGAAACAGAAAAATAAATTCCAACATGTTTTCTTTCATGAGTTTGGACTGGAGCTCTTAATAATGCCACCTCGTCATGCGCTCTTCCTCAGTAGCGGATGGAAACACACATTCATTTGCATTTTCTTTTGCTGCCTCTCTGAAAATTGGTTTAAATTTTGATGGAAACCTGACTAATTACTGCAATATTTGTATACTGACTTATTTATCCAAATAAAGAGATTTTTTTTATAACATTTTAAATAAATACTTGTTGTCTGACCAACGCAGAGAGATTATCAATTCGAAGGTATTCAAAAAGTGACATAAAACGGAAACCAAAGAATACTTGTCATTTTTGCTTTTTTGTTTTGGATTTCACAGAGAAATGTGAAACCAACTGTACACCTATAAAGTCTTGAGAACAAAATTGACCATCATTTATGAGCAGCAATACATTTTTAATAAAGCTTTGAGTTTGGATAAAATCCTTTGACATTAAATGACATTTGTCCTCGTCCCCTTCACCTACAATATCGGTGCGATAATCTTTCAATCACAACATGTCTGGGTTTTCGAGAATGTGACCAAAACAAGTGCATTAGAAGTTTATCTACTTGTTGGTTGGTGTTTGGGTAGAATAAGCTTGTGGCCTGCAGCTTCTCGCCAGAAAGATCTATATCACACCATCTCGAGGAGCGATAAGACTAGCAGGGGCATTTTTCTTCATTACACACGGAGGGCCTTTTGGTTTAAAGGCCAATGTGTTTTTACTGGACTGTACAATGGTTCTTATTTCCTGCTAAACTTTCCACAGAGTCTTTTTAGAAGAATCACAGAAGGTGAAATAAAGTGCTGTGTGTTGTTGGTGCGGTGGGAGTGCATGGTGTAAATTACTGCTGTGTCCAAATGATGTGCACTCCCTATTTTTCATCTCTGCCATCATAATTGCCAGGTTGAAAGTTACTAGTTTAAATCTGAGTAATGACGTGTAAAACTATGATTTCTCTCCCATTCTGAAAGGGAAACATTAGTTGTGAATAAATGGTTTTGACAAAAGTTGGTGTAGGCTACTCCCTAATTGGTTCTCCTTACTGCAGTTGGCTGATTAGTGGAAATACTGGAAATGAGAACGATCTCTGTGTGCAATGGTACAGCCTCAAACGGACAACTGGTGGTGAACTATTTACTGATTTGTCAGTTAGTGGATTAAAACCTAATGCCCATGCTTATTGTTTACTTTACTGAGAGATTTCACAGGGTTTTATTATAAATATAACGCCACCCCATCCTTAAGTGGATGGGGTGGGGTTCTCGCTCTTTATACTATGTCACCTGACTTCCTTCTCAGCTCCAATCAAGCCCCTAGAGGCTTCATGAATATAAACGTAAATATGGGTCGTAATATGCTGCATGGCAATTGACCTATATGGCCGTTTATCTTTTCCTTTCCAGTGAATCAAGATGGAGGCAGAAATCTGAGCAATGAATAACGCAAAATTTTATAAAATAAATCCAAAACTGTCAGTGTGGTTGGACACTAGAGATAAGTGGTGAAAATGTTTTAGTGAACAAACACTTCAGGGGAAAATTCAAGGGTGAAAAAAAATAAAGCATTTCATAGTTTGACATTTTGAGAAATATGCTTTCACTGTCTTGCTGACTGATCAGAAGATTGAAGCTTCTTCATTTCTCAGTTAGCTTAGCTTAGCACAAAGGCTGTAAACAGGGGGAGACAGCTAGCCTGGCAGAATGTACAAAAGCCTACCAACACCTCTAAAGCTCACTAATAAACACATTACATGTTGGTGTAACCTGTACAAAAACAGAAGTAAAAAACATCAGTTTGCTGTTTTATATTAGTTAGTTACCAGGCAACCAGAAGATGTTAGTGCTTCTAGCCAAGAAAAACCCAGAATTCTCATTTTTACACCTTTGGTTTTGTATATTTTAAACAAGCAAGATATAACATATCAGTGAGCTTTAGATGTTGAATTTATTACCTTTGGACAAAACCAGGCTAGCTGCACCCTCTGCTCCAGTCTTTGTACTAAACTAAGCTAACCTAACCTGCAGTAGCCTTACTGAATATTTAATGGGATGGTGATGGAACAGTGGATAAGACACCTGCCTTTGGTGTGAGAGACCTGGGTTCAACTCCCCATTGTGACACATCCACCAATGTGTCCCTGAGCAAGACACTTAACCCCTAGGCATGCGACCCGACATATATAGCAATTGTAAGTCGCTTTGGATGAACGCTACAGCTAAATGAATAAATGTCAATGTATTGTGAGGTAAATGATCTTCTCCTCTAACAAAGCATACAATTGTATTTGCAAAATGTTAAAAATATTTCTTTAGGAGGTTAATTTGAAACTTATGGTTAATGGTTAAAAAATAAACAATTTCAAAACTTAAAAAGGCATGGTAAAAATAAATTAAATATTTAATACAGCAGGGGTTTTTCCTACAGCAATATTTGTGTGTGTGTGTGTGTGTGTATGAATGCTTCTGTGAGTGTGTAATTGTCCGTGTGCTTACCAATCATGCCGTTAACGGTGCCAAAGAGCACAGAGCCCTGAGTAGGCGTGGAGCTCTCGCCCAAGTTCTGCAGCACCAGTGAGCCGTGGCAGAAGACATTGACAAACTCGCCGAGGTGGAAGACCCCCACCTCCTGCAGGTGCTGCCTCTCCTCGTCTGTGGTGGCCGCACTGACGGTGGGAGAGAAATACAAAAGGGGGGTGGATTACAAACATTGGGGAACATTTGGGGTGTAGAGGGGTCAAGACAGGAGCAAATACAAAGAGGAGATATTAAAAAAAAACGAAATTTTGGGGGGCCAGAGTGATAGATTAAGCAAAAGGAAAACAAGAGGGGCAGAGACATCAGAAGCATTGGAAAAGGTCAGAGTGATGGAGAGGTAATGGATTAAAAATAAAAAGGGTGAGGAAAAGTGAAGAAACCAACAATAAAGAGAGATGTGATACAAAAATAAAGGTGAAAAGCATTAAATGGTCCGACCTGATGTATTAGATGGATAATAAGTGGTGGCATAAATGTAACACACTCTATTTCAGACCACATCTTTCTTCCTTTCCCATGAAATCCACACTTGTCTAATATAAAATGACTAAAGTGGGAAATGCAGCCGAGCGGCTAAAAGCTCAGTGGCGACTCATAATTCCCGAAACAAATGCAAGGACAATGCTGTTAGCTGACATTTGTAGCGATGATGCTGCAGTAAAAAGTATCATGAGACTCGTGTTGAAAGAGCAGCCTGCTAATGACATAACATTGACTTTAGTGGAAGAATATTAGAGGTGATTTAGATACTTGTTGGCAGTTGGGCTACAGAGGAGCAGCTCAATGATTTCAGGAAAAGGCTGAAATTCATATGCATAAAATCTCACTGCACTTCACCATTTATTTACAATACGATTTTATGTTTCCCTCACCTGTCCTTCTGGCAGACAAACAGATTAAAGGCGTTTTCTGCCCCCAGGAAGTTGTCGTCGTCCAGGATTTCCACTGCACTCATCCAGTTAGGATTGAAGTCACGTGCAATCTGACCAGAAAATAAACAACAACAAAAACAAACAAACATGAGATGCACTGCATAAAAGAGCTGTTGTGTCAAAACTCTCCAAGTAAATACTGTATTATCTATGAGCAGGGAAGTGTTGACTCCAAACAAGTGCTGAAATGCAAACACAGTCAACATGTTTCTGTACATGTACAAGGGCAACAACTTTTTTTTAAGTACCCTTGAAGACACTCATATACCAAATGTAAATGTCTGCATACTGTGATCAGCTGCTCGTCCAAAGAAATTTTTGTGAAGAAAAACACCACTCTTGTTAGACAGTGTTTTATTGTAGCTTATCTCAACACTTTTAAATAATTAGTCAGTGAGTGAGGATGTGCCAGTAATCAAAATCTCCCAGTTAAAGGAATCATTTCTTTGCTTTTTATATAAATCTCAATTGCTGAGAGTTATATAAAAAGATCGATACCACTCCAAGGAAATGAGGCTACCAGGTTTTTATTATTGCAACATTTTGATTTGCAAGGTCTTCGTCAGACATAACATCCATGTAAACAGATAATCACAGCTCCAGCTGTATATATATTGTCTGTACACATAGCCTGATTTTGTTTACATGGATGTTTGCCCGACAGAGACCTTACGGGCACCTGGCACCTGTACCTAGCTGGGGTTGGATGTACACAATATCCACATTTTTGCTTTTAGGATCGATACCACTCTCATACCTGAGCGTTATCTATGGAGCTGGAGCCAGAAGATAATAATCTTAGCATAAAGTAACATTTGTAACATGTTTAATAGTTACAAAGTCCTACTTTTAATCTAAAATGCTGAGGCATTCTCGGGTATGTTCTGTTTCCTTTTCCCAAGTCTCTCACACTTAATACACTGAGCCCAGCACCACAGCATGCGTTTAACAGTGTGCGTGACTCGGTGTCAAATCTCTTCATCTTTCTACCACAAATCAGTTTCAACATTGCTTCTCAAAAGGCTGGGAGTTTTATGTCAGCTACAAGGCTTGATAGAAAAAAGAAACTGTATACACCAAAGAGAAGTTAAAACATGCAAGTCTGGATAAACAGACAGCAACCAAATATTAGATTGATGTGTCATAGTAAAAAAATAAAAGCTACCACCTACTTTCAAAACCAGCAGCCTTGGCTGAAAATGAAAAACCCTGATTTGTGTTTCACAGACATCTTTGGTATAAAGCAACCTCATACAAACGGGTTTGCCCTTTAAGCCCTGGATAGATTTGCTTTTAACTCCACATTCGCATACGTTAAGATGGCTGTCATGCATATCCTGCGTTCCTTTGGAGCATAGGTTGTGCACGTCTCTAGAAATTAATGCTACGTGTCCGTGAGATGCAATTCAGCACATGAACGTGGCGGCGGTATGTCGACCTGACAGGCAAGTCAGCACACACCAGCCCAAGTGGTGGCGGTATGCAGCTGGTTTGCCAACCGCCATTGAACACAAAAGAAGAAGAAGAAGGTGGTGGGCAGCAGACTTAAAAAAGTAGATTTATGGTGGGATGTTTACAATAAAACTCCTGGAGCTATTCCACAATTACCGAGATTGTTATGATGTCTCATTAAAATCATAACCACCTCGAAGTTCGCTATGTTTGGTTTGTTTACATTATGCAAATTCGGAGGTTGTCAAGGAAGATGATCCGGTGTCGGCGAGGGATGATCCGGCCCCGTTCTGCCCCCTAGTGGATTCACGTTTAATCCTCCGCTACGCAAAGTACGCAGGCAAGTATGTGAACAATGCTGTTTGCGTCGCCGATGCCTGTCTACGCCTACGCACTGTTAAAAAGCAAACTCTCTCACATCTCACCTCTTCAAAGTTGCCCTCCATGGGTTTGTATGCCAGCAGGAGGACGGACCTCATCAGGTCTCCCACCAGGATGAAATCTCCTTTGGTCTTCAGGTAAAGGGCCATAATGTTGTTGTAGTGGTTACACTCTGTCCTCAGCTCCTTCTCAGCTGTCCACTCGTACAGACGGACCTGAAACAAACAGTCAAGGTGAGTAATCGTTTGTTGTCACAGGCTGCCAAAAGGTAGAGGATCAGCAATTAGCTCCAGCAGTATTTGCTGAACTGGCTGACACTTTGTTCCACATTGCCATCACTTTGGATAAGATGTGCCTCAGTGAGTGAGCCGATGAAGTGTTGATTAAAAGTCTGAGCTATCAGCCGCCACATTACATGAACGGCTAATTACACTCACCGTTTCACACTGTCGCCACCTTTCTAACAATGTTTAAAAATGGTTTTGGGTTGAATGATTGGTAGAGATTTGTCTCTGGATATAACTGCCTTTCACATGATGCCAATGAGATGTCAAAAAAAACTGTGACATGTTTTTTTTGTACTCAAAATTGAGGTCAATGATTTTTTAATTGTACTGTAATTAGGATTGTGTTATTAAAACGGAAGAAAAGAGGTCTTTGTTGAAATGCCACAAGTGTTCCTCTTCATCTTAGTTGGCCGACGGGGCTTTATCTGCATAAAGTGGGTCTAACATTTACCTGGACGGATATAGTAAAGCAGGGTACCCCCGGATTTTCAAAATTAAAGATTTTTAAAGAAAAGATTTTTTAAAGACCTTTTTAATACCACCTAGGATGAAATTTAATGCAGTGACTTCACTGCTGTATAATGGAAATCTGTATGAATTTTAAGCCTGAGATAATTACTATTTACAAAGTTACCTGAATATTGTAAAACATTTTATTATAATACTCACAGTCATATTTAATACACGAAAGCTCTTTGGGGTGCGTTTATACTCTGATAACTTAAAATGAATCAAGGATGTCACTTTGTGTTGAATGAGTGGTGAGGACACAGGGGTTCACAATAGGGGTGTGACGATACGCTTAGCACACATGTATGATTCACAATATTGGGTTCACAATATTTTAGAAGTATTTTGATAAAATATTCAATTCTGAAATATATAAATGGGAGGTCTGGGGGTCGTCCCCTAGAAAATTTAGAGCATTAAACACTTAATTTCGTGCATTGTGCACCAATTTGTGGTAGAATTGTCTTTATTTAAATAAAGTGAAACAGAAAATTCAGATTTCAATTCAAACAGAATATAATGCAGTAATCAGCAGCTTGTTACTTTTTTGGACAATGCACATTTGTTTCTTCTATATTTACATTGCATGGTTTCTCATTGTGTAAATAAACCTTTCTAAAGCATTTTCTTTTTTAACATTTCTTGTTGCAAGCCATTTTTCAGAACATATTTAACAAATGCTTTAAAAAAAAACAGTGATGGAAACATGTGTAAATGATACCTATGAAATGAATACAATATTTGAGAACTCTTATGGTGTGAAACCAAAAATACAAAATAAATTGTGCAGTTTAAGTTGTTACACCTTAGCTAGATAAAGTAATGTAATATAAAATGCCAGTTGCTTCAGTGATTATTCATGTTGTTCTGTTTTTGCAAATAAAATCTGGTTGAAATAGTTACAGAACTGGCTTGAAAGCAGCAGGGATAAAAAGTTGGGCTCCGGTTAGTTTTTTTTCTCATCCGGGTGATCGGCGCATCTGGGTGATGTAAGTTCAATGTGCGTTAGCATGTTGGATACTTCCATTCACATAACGTTACCCTACAACTGTGACGCAACTCCGACACACAGACGGTCCTCGTCTTATACACAAATGTCTCTCCGTTGCATTCACTGACCCGTAACCTGCACGCGGGTCTTCCTGCTCTGCTGTTTCATTAGTGCTCTCCATAGTGTGACACGCACTGCTATCCGCTTGTTGGGCAAACGGCAGCGCACTGCTCTTTACGCCCCAACTTTTCCGAATCTCTGGCCGTCTGAACTTCAGACACTTGCCCATTCTGACTCAACCAGCTAACGTTAGCTTGTTAGTAGCACTTCAGAGACGCTTTTTTCCCGTTCCTAACAACTGACTGACACGTGTAGAGCTTGGATGCCAGAGCTTGTGCACAGCGAACACTCCACAGTCCAGAGCGTAAAGCTAAACACTGACGTGAACAGTAACATTACCTGTACTGCCGTATAACATCCAAGTCACACCAAACAAGTAAATTGTGAAGCCTTCATAAAATATAAAAAAATACAAATTTCACCTGTTTGGTTTCTGATGTTTTCAGATATGTATGCATGTAGCAGATTAAACTCAGGGTTAAATCAATAACAGTCATTTTGAAGTGTCACTCCAGTTATATTAGAGTGAAATGAGTAATTCAGTGAAGAAAATGTTAAAGAAAGAAAGTGGTAGGAAGTTTGTCCTTGAACTGTGTAACAAGTTCCAGATATCTGCTACCCATGACTATTTGATTCTGGATATCTTAAGATGAAGCTGCCTTTTCAAGCTTTTAATCCTTTTAATCTATCTATAGCTCAGTGTGGATGAGCGTGGCATTACAGGACAGTAGGAGGGTAGCCGTTTCTTTCCTACTGTATGTCGAGTGATTTCACAGAGAAATCCATATGGGATAAATCTATTTACACATTGGACTTTAAAATGACAAAGGGGGCACTTTTCTTCCTGAATAGATCACATGCTTCTTAAACAATCAAAGAAAGTAAAGTCAAACTGCACAAGTCATCCAGAGGTTGACTTACTGATGAAACATTTGAGTCAATTAAGTATTGAGGTATTCAACTGAACACAGTGAAGGTCTTCTGGACCAAAAGGTTTCCTAATATAAGATGCTATAAGTGTCAGAAAATAAAAATAAACCTTCTGTATTCTGGTAACAATTAAGTAATCTGAACAGTTTGTTGTCAGAGGGTCTGACTATTATGGCTAGGTGTTAAACCTCATTACTTCAGTCAAAACATGGAATCAAATGCTTGGTCAGACTCTTGGTCTTGTTTAGTTAGGGGACCAAGCCCGAGTGGGCTGGGAACCCGCAAATGCAAGGCCCTATTGTTTTCACTCAGATTTTTATTTTTTCAAACTTGGCATGGATAATCTCTGGACCAAGCTGATGAAAGTTTGTAGAGGAAATTTTTATCCGACTAAAAATGTCGCAAAAAACGCTATAAACAGGAAATGATGTCATATCTTCGGTTTGGAATGGCCTATCGACACCAAATTTGGAGCATTAATGTGGCCCCTCCCAAGGGCCTTGCAAAATTTGGCCCCTAGGTGGCGCTATTTAAGCCGAAATAATTCTTCCTCTACAACCACAAGTCACTTTGACATGAAACCAGTGCCCAATTATTCAGCATGGTCCCCTTACTACAGGCACCAACGTTCACCCAAATATACCCATAGGTGGCGCTGTTATTGCAGATTAAAGACGCCCCAAAAAATCCCATTGACTTACATGCATTTTATATCTCCAAAACCTCAACTCCGATTGATACCAAATTTGGGCCACTTGCAATTGTACTGACTCGCAATTCGGCCAAAAGGTGGCGCGATGATCGAAGCTCAAATACTGTCGCACAATCCCATTCATTTCAATGGGATTTTCAAACAAAGGACATTTTGCCTCGTAACTACGGCCCACTACATCGCGCATTCTTAAACCTTAGGTCTACGTGTTTGGGGGATGCTGCCAATTCCTATGGTATAGGACACGCCTCTGTGCGATGACATTTTCATTTCGCGAAATCGCGAAAACTGGAAAACCTATTTTAATTAACTCCTCCGAAGCCGCAAGTCTGAAGAAGACTTTGTAGAGGGAATTTTGATCAGACAAAAAAACACGCCCAATTATAACACGTTTTTGCGCAAACCCCAAAAACTAGGATGTCATCTAAGATCTTACATTTGCAATGGCCGATCTACACCAAACTCGGGGACCTTAGCTGGCCCGCCCTCCTGAGGGGCTGTGTGAAATTTGGTGTCAATCGGCCAAAAGGTGCCACTATTATCAAAAAACACTCCCATTCACATACATTCATTTTATATTTCCATAACCACAAGTCCGATTCATACCAAATTTGGGTCAATTCTTCCCCACGGGTGCCTGATGACACCTTAAAAAATTGGTGCAATTCCGCTTACAGGTGGCGCTAAAATCGAAGCTGAAATCTCTCATTAAATCCCATTCATTCCAATGGCATTTTCAAACGCAGGACATTTTGCCACGGTTTCGAATGGCCGATCAAGAGCAAACTTCAGGACCTTATGCGGCACAACGGCGGGGCGCCCAGGCCGACTCGCGCGACCTCCGCGGTGCCAGCTGCTTGCAGTTCTAGTTATATTTGTATTTTCATCATAACCTTCATAATTCTATTTTTGCTAAGTTCTTGTACGGCTGATTGAGTCAAAACTATGTGAAAAGCACTGATGAATTTGAGTTTGGTGTATTTCATTAAATAAAAACTTTGTAAATATATAGTACCAAACTTAGGTACTGTATTGGTCAACAGTTATTTAAAGGTTACCCAGTCCTAGTGATTACATGTAGCATTAACATATTCTCACATTGTACATGAGTGAATATGTCAGCGTTAAAAAAGGAACGTGATAGTTTTCCAATAGAGAAACTGGAATTTAGCAACTGTAAAGTCTCCCTAGTTATTTGCATCAACCTCCAGTGTAAACACAATCATATTACAACTGACGGTTCTGAAAACAGAAGCTGAACTGAGAGATGCTGTTTTTAATCTCGGTACCAGATGGTGAATTATGATGAGTGTGGAAAGTAAATAAGCAATGACTATAGGGTGTGCACTTGAAAGAGGCACTTGGTTGGCACCTTCCCAAGTGCTGGGAGTAACCATGAAGATTTTTATTGTACTAACAAGTCTGAAGACTTTTTGACAGTGAGTCTGAGGTAAAAGAAATCTGACAAATTAACATGGTTCAAAATGTACCTTTAAGTAAATTTAACATTCAAGCAACATTTTTCTACAAGCCTTTAAACATATTGTACAACATAACTGCAGTTCGGCAAGGAAAGAGTCAAGTACTTTGTATGTATGAAAGCTGAAAGCTCTACACCATCAAGCACCACTTACTGTGCTATTGATGCTGGCCAGCAGTTTGCCATTGAACTCCACCATAGAATAGACAGCTCCTTTAACCTCCTTCTCAGCCACGGTTTGCAGCTTACCTGCAGGAAAGAGCATAGTGTCTGTCAGACTGTCTGTTAACATTCAAAGTGTTATCCACTCAATGTCAACCTAAACAACCACACACAAGATCTTAGCGAGGTATACTGCTCGACTACTGGAGAATGATCTGGGAAAAATTGAAAAAAAGAAGATGAGGCATTCAGAAAAAGGAATGAAAAGCTGAAGAGGATGAAGTAAATGCACAGTGACAGAGTATGAAGGAAAGTGACGGGAACCAGTACAGGTGAGAAGAGAAAAATCTGATAGGGAGTGAAAAGAAAATGATGAAGTGAGGAGTGAAGCAAGAGCATGGTAGGACAAAATGTCCGACAAAATAAAAAAAAACAGGACAGAAGCTGGGGAGGAGAAAATGAAACAGGGTGAAGGACAAAGAAAGCAAAGCAAAATGAGCTGGATGAGAAAACAAACAGGATAAGGTTGAGGAACAAGACAAGGAAGTGCATTCAAGTTTGTGTTTGTTAAAAACAGAGATGGCTAAAGAAAAGCCTGGCTACTGACCGTCGGTGTAGTGGAAGACCACGATGCGTCCCTGCTTGGGCTCAGCCTCCTCTGGGTACACCATGGCAGTGCCGACAATAAAATACACTGACGGGTCTTTTCCCAGACGACATGACACCATGCTGAGGGCGTACTCACTGGGGAGGAACTGATGGGCATGCAGGACTGACAGAGATAAAAAAATAAATAAATTAGGTGAGAGTAGCACAATGCATCTCTGATATTAGGATTTTACATTTATCTTTTTCATTACTGTCTTGTGTTCAGTTTCATGGACATTTTAAAGGTTTGTTTTTAAATTGAGCCTCATTTTCATGACTGGTCTGAAACACAGACTAAACCACTTTATTTGGGAGGTAAAACCCAAGCACACTTGAAATGTCTGTAACAAAGGAAAACTGTGCATTCACAACTCTGTCAAGTATGGCATGTGAAAGTTGAATTAGGAACTCATGTACAATAGCTTAATTGGGAAATAATTTGACAATAGCCATGATTCCATCTAATTGTCATGCAGATATTAAGCGGATTTTTGTAATGTTGCAAAAAAGAAATAAAAAATAAAACAGTAAGTGCATTTCCATCAGCTTGTTTGGAGCGAATAAACCAGGCAAGAGTAGTTATGTTAGTAGTTGACGTTACACATGGCTGTAATAAACAAGACTTGTGTGTTCCAAACCAGAAACAAAACCTGTCGCATGGACTAGGGGTGGGGTGGGGTGGGGAAATCGATACAGCATGGTATTGCAATATTTTCTGTGGCAATATTGTATCGATACATGGAGGTCAAGTATCAATCTTAATCTAATGAGAATTTTACTTTTTGGTACTATAATAATAAATAAATAGCTTTTTCAGCCCACGAGAAAAAGAGTTTTCTTAACATAAGTATCGTGATAATATCGTATCGTGGGGACTCTGGTGATTCCCAACCCTAGCATAGACCTGAGGGCCACTGATCTTAAAAAAATGTTGAGAGGTCCTCAGGAATGTGTTTCAAGCGGGAAAGTTGCTACCAGCCATGTCTCCGCACGTTATGGGAATATCCAGCAAGACGCCAACAGCAGAAACAGCTGATCAGTGAGTTACAAGTTCGCTAGGTCAGAACCTATTTGGCAAGAGTGTTTCCATCTTCCATTTAGTGCATTAACTGTTTTTCGACGAAGGCAAAAACCACCTCAAGCGAGTGTAAAAACCTTTTTTCGAAATTAAGGATTTCAAGATCATGAAGATTATGTAATAAACTATCAGTTACTATCCATGTACCACATCCATGTTACATTGACACAGGTGTTTTCAGTTACTGTATTTTGCCTAATTAGGTCTGCACAGAGTCATCACTTACTTACCTCCCTCCACCCTCCTGTCAAGGAAACCTTTCATTTCTATCATTGGTTTTGCTCACTTTTTATCCCACCTGGGCTTAACCAAGGATGTGAAATCGCGTTTCATAACATCAATACTTGCAGAAAATTATGCATACATTTAAACATAATTGACAAAGCTGATGTTGACTATACAGTGGTGTGTGACTGAAACAGTAGCTCTCATTTTAGACAAACATTATTATTAGAACGAACTGCAGATTTCAGATGGTTTAAGTAACTGAATAACTGCTTATATTACTGTTTGTATAGAAACCTACTTTCCTCTTAGAAACAAGGTACCAATGAAGTTATATGCAGTAATGAACTCAATATTTACTGAAAAACAAAGGATCTACATTACTGCATGAGAATGTCTCCAGGTCTGATTGATGACAAACTAAATGAGCAGTTTTCTGATCGCACATTGATAAATTGGAGTCAGCTGTGGACACAACGTCCTGAACCCGTCCTTTATTACCATATTATTAACATAACATACCCTAATTTATGCGGGTTTGGTAACTCTTGGTTTCTTAAAAGGAAGGCTTGGCGCAGTGAAATCTGCATTGCAAAACAGAGAGGTGCAAAAACCTGCCACATTCAGTGAGCTTCGTCACGGAAATGTCCTGCATGACGCCCAACGTGTTCAATCATTCAGATATGAGAAAACAACAGTTTGATGAATGGGTGTTGGTACCAAGCTGTGGAAAGGAGTTTTCTATACTGCCCTGGTTACTCTGCAAGCTGAACACAATATCTTACTACCAGCTCCATAAGAAAGCTCCAGATCTGTGAGATCAAATAGAAATGTAGATCCGGCTGTCTCACCTTCAAAGGTGTGCTGATCCACAACTAGTAGACTGTGAACCTCCACCTCTTCACCGAAGGACGTCTCGTGGGGAGAAGTGCTGCTGGGGAAGAGCTTGCTGGAGCTCACGCTGCTGGACAGAGCCTGGAAGGATGTAGAATCATGAGACAGAAGAGGAAGAGAGGTGGAGACAAAGAGAAAGAGTATTTCAAATCTCTATTTCTGTGTGAGCTCAACAGCACAGTCAGCCCCATCTGTAGCACCAGATGTGCAGCAATTAAAAGTCAGGTAAACATCTTTCTGGTCATAACGTGGGAGAGGCTCTGCCTCGGTTCCAAAAAGATGTGCTCTGCAGCAATAAATACAAACACAAATAAAGCACACACCTTGGGGAAGCTATAGAGCCGAGCTGAGGGGACACAACACATGCTGTCACTGTAAATCTGGCTGAAAGGACGTTCTGATTAGCTCTCCAAGTACAAATCCCTTTTGTATTCTTTCTTGGCAGCCGAAACATTGTCACTATTCACTGACAACAAATCAAACAAAAGAAGATTATGTTAAATGTAATTTGAACTTGATTTGAGCTCTCGCAGCAGCTAAATTTAGCTCAAGTTGCACTCTTACTAACTACATGTCTACACTAGCTCTGAAACTGAGGAAACAAGAAACTATATTGCAGAATTTTGATTATAATTAATTATATCCAGGGTGGATTTGTGTAAAAAACAGGGGAAGATTTTTTTCTCCCTCCTTGAAAATGAACCCCAACAAAACTACATATCAACGCAAACTGTGAGTTTTGTGATCAGTTGCATCACTAGCGAAGAAGCATTAATCACTCTGAGGGGGAGGGGGATAAAAATTATTCAGCAGAGGCATGGATAAATAAACCAAAAGGGTGAAATCCTACGAATCCCCCCCGGGAAATCGCACCCTGATTTTATCATATTTTGTGGAGGTCAATTATCAAGTAAAAATAGAAAAACACATCTGGTAACTTCAGTTATGCTAAGATTACAATTCTCAGACTATATAAGTAAATGATCAAACTGAACATAACAGCATCAAAATTTAAATCCTGGTTTTGGAAATCTAGTTCCAGTACATCTGCTGAGGGCCTAACAGGACAAGACATTTGTTGTAGTCACAAGCTCCCAGTTAATGTTATAAATAATGTTCTTAGTCAGCACGCCTGTTAGATAAGGTGCAAAACAAACAAGCCCCTGGGTATCCATTATCCAAACACAACATGGAGCTACATTACCTGAGTGCTCGCGCTGGGGCGTACGGCAGATGTGGTGCCACTCACATCCTGAATCTCCACCCTGCTGGACAAAACCCCAAAACACTGGGAAACCTCCTGGTAACAGATCCGCCTGGTAGGGTGTTAACAGAGAGAGAGAGAGAGAGAGACAAGGGAAGTGAGAAAAAGCAAAGAGAAGACGTTGGTAAACATGAAAAGAGCAAACAGGGGTAAGCTGAACAAAACAAGGTGCCCTGGGAGACTGCTTTCTATTTTCTGACTGGATAACACAGCAGTCAACCTTTTAATAACTTATTTAACAAAGCTCAGTCTTACTTGTCACTTTTGGGGACAAAAAGAGGGAACAAAAGCATATTCAGCTGATGTATAAACAAAATCAACAGGAGAAAGTCACTTGAATCAGAGCAAACAGGCAAAGTCACTGCAAACATGAAGAACATACAGCATGTTTGTACAGATGACAGGTCTGAAATGTTCATTTGAAGGTCAATTCTAATTCAATTTTTTGCAAGGGGACTGACCTGGGAGACTCATAGAGGGGAACAGTGCGAATGTGGAGTTTCTGTATCTCGTCGATGGTACCGATGGTCAGAGTGCTGTTGTTTGCCAGAGCCAGACTGTAAGAACACAAGATGCAGCATTAGGGAGGGGAAAATAAGAAATACACCCACTTCCTCCAAAACAAAACAAAGTTTGATTGATCTGTGAGAGAACACATCTGAGCAAACGGTGTCAGATCCAAGGATCAAAACAAAAGAAAGTGAAGTTTACATGTTTATGAACTCTTCAAAGCACAAAGGAAGAAAACAACAGCAGCTTCAAATGAAGCGGCACACTGATAAAATGCACGAGTGGTAAATGTTCTACTGCCAACCTGTCGGGGTAGCCCTCAGAGTTCAGTGGGCACATGTAATTGACCTCCTTGAGGTTGACGTTGGAGAAGACCAGCTTGTGGTTGGAGGAATAAATGACGGTGGGTCGGTCGGAGCAGGCGAAGACGTTGGAAGTGGACAGGGATCTGAAGGTCCTCAGCACAGTGGGCTGGGTGCCAAGTGTGACTTTCTTACGCTCGCTCAGGGCACCTGGGGGAAGGAAACAAGAGTGAAACACAAACAAGTTTAACAGTTTGAAGAGTGGGTACCAATCATTGTTTGGGTCAAAAGAACCACTTGCTAAACGCCTTTACATTTAAATGCACACGATATCCTGGTTGTGAGCCCTGTTTTTGAGTCAATTCAGAACAAGATGTTTACAGGAAACATGGCATAACCGGATTATATTCCGATCCCTGTGTACATCATTATAACATCCAGGTTTCTGATCATTGTGCAGGAGTTTCTTTGACTGCCTAGACTCTAGAGGTGATACAATTTTGAAAATCAATTTATTGTATTGCTTTTATTTTAAGCACAAATGGAAAACATTCTAGGATCCAGCTTCCCAAAAATGAGAATATGCTGCTTTTCCTTTTGTTATTGATAGTGACTTAATTATTTTGGAGTTTGTGGCAGTTGGTCAGACAAAACATGAATTCCGAATACATCCGCCTGCAAATTAGAGAATTGGCATGAGCATTTTCTGGCAATTTTCTGACATTTTAAAGACCAAACAGTTACTCAAGAAAAAATGAATTTTTATCATTTATTATGTAAAGGTGAGACCATAGTTCAGGGCAAAAATGGTGCTTCTTTAGTCTTAATTTAAAATGTTAATGGTGTTAGCTGTCCTGTTGAATAATGAGAGGGAATTCCATGGATAATGAACCCAGTATGAGATAATCCTACTAGAGTCTAATTTCCTTTTTATTCTTCAAAATACACAAGTAATAGAAATATAAGAATTCAGAAATGCAGAGATTGCTGGAACACACAATCAATAAAGCAGTAACTAAAGGGCTAAAGCTTTTACATGTCTAAGTAAATTTGCTCTCCACAGGGAGTACTATACAGCCTGTGGCTCTTAACCTACTTATTTATTGCTTGAAATGACATCACCAGGGTATCTTGACCAGATGGCGTCAGTTCAGTGACATCACCGAGTCTTGGGCTTGTAGACTATACATTATTAAACCCTCATCACAAATAAGATTAAAACACTTGTCAGCATTCAGCAGCCAGCGAGCATCTAACAAAAGGCTATATTATATTACAGAAAGCTATATTACAGAAAGCATCGGATCAAGGGTTTTTGGAGCTTGATCCATACTTTTTTTTTTTTACAGTATTAAATGTATGGATACATCAGCCTCTGCAGCTTCCATTTTTACCAACAATACTAAAAACACTACATTTCGGCAAGCAATTCTAAACCGCTGTACTCCAATGAATATATTCAATCTGCTGAGAATTTTATATACAGCAACCTGAAGGAAGTGGAGGTTATTGGTTCACTCTCACACCACTCGTAGAATGGTTTTCACCTGTAGCAGGCAGTTGCTTTCAGAGAAAAAACCCTCAAAACCCTCTGTGCACTACCTGCTCAGCACCAAACTGCAGACAAACACAGTTAGAGACTAGCTGGTGAACAAAGTAGAGAATTTAACAGCTGAAGAGCCACATATTTCCCTCAGGAGCTGGTAGTGACCAACAACTGAGCTAAAAAAGAAAGTGACTATTGGACTTTGGTTTGCCAGGCAGCCAGAAATACAACTCCAAATGAATGATAATGTTGCTTTATAACTGTAACTTGTCTGTTGTGAAGCTGCATCTTCAAATCCTGTTTCTCAGATGTTTAAATTGTTACAGAATCCTCTGTTAGTTAAAACTTAATCACTTCTATGTGGTGGCACACTGTATGTTTAGATCCACCAAAAAGAAAAACATAAACAAACGCACCAGCACTACCTAAGTTAATTGGCAAATTAAAAACAACACGTACAAAAGCGCAATAAACATTAACATTAGATTCTTCAGGCTGCAAAGTTTCTCCACCATTACATTCAAATATAGTGCTGGCAGTTATGCAACTCCCCATGAAATAATATTCTGAAAATGCTCTCAGACAGCTGCCTGTGGCCCTGCCCCCTTCCCCTCCTGCTTCAAGAAGCTCTCAACTAAATACTGCTGTGATGGCGGTGTGAAGGACCTACCAGTCTGCAGGTCCAAACCAAAGTAGAAGAGTGCTCCATCTCCCAGCGCACACAGCAGGTAGTAGCTGCCTTCAAAGGTGGTCATCAGGATTGAGCGAGGGATGATCTCTGAGGAGACACACACAGTACAATTATTTATTTTTTACTGTACTGGAGTCACAGATTCATGTATAAACACCAAAGTGATAAATGTCGGCAAAAATGTCTCTGTCAGAAAAATCAATAAGGGTCATCAGCTAGACTGCCTGGTAAATTTTGGAAAAAAAACATTTGAATGCTGCAGGATAAATATAAAGTCTTCTGTCTTTTCCGTTTCCCAAACCACAGTTTCTCTGACTCCTGGCCAATTAAATCAAAACAACATTGGCTCTAATTAAGTGCTTGCTGGCTGACTCTCCATAAAGCAGCAGCATTAAAAAAGTCTGCAAAATGTGGCTACTTGAAAGGTTGCATGTTCCATGGAATGTACATTAATTATTTTAAGTTGTTTAATGTTAAAACATGAACATGGGACTCTGGTCTATTGAAAAATACATACAGAAGATCATTTAATTAAATATGTCAACAAAACTAACACAGCTTAAGTGCAACTGGGCAATGTTGCAGTGTCAAAAGTATCTGCTTCCAATGACGGAGCTCAACATATAAACAATTAAAACAGCATATTAGCCTTTAATTTGAAGGAGTTAGAGGAGTGTGCAAGAAGGCAAAGTTTGCAGAGTTTTAGCAGGTGTCAATCAAATGCACTTGGAAAATAATGTGTGACACTGTGGGGAAGAGTGTGGGAATATTCTTCATGGATGAAGCCTTCTAATTGGAAAGTAAGAGTCCTGCCTGAGCTGGGTCACCATGTTATAAAACCTCGTCTCCAGTGACTGCTGACTTTTTCATAAGTAACCAAACCAAAAACTCTTCCTTGCATATTTTAACATTCTAAGTTTAAAAACTTTTCAAGTATCTAAATGGTTTACTAAATGCATTTGGGTTGGCAAGCATACTTAATGTCCAAGTACTCATTAAGAACATACAAAAAAAAAAACACAGTAATTAATGGGAGATGTCATTTACATCTGTTAATAAAACTGGAGATGCTATCCATTTTAGCTACTAATATGCTATTATAGACACACTCCTTCGACACACTCCTTCGACTTTATTATTGGATTCAAAAGGTAAAAAATCCTAACATGTCCTCAAGCAGGCTGCAAAATCCACCTATCAACACCTCTAAAGCTCATTAATTAACATGTTGCATGTTAAACAACAACCTTGTTTCAACAATAATTCACTATTTTACAGGGGTTATGTGCAGGACTATTATACTATACAGGGCCACACAGACAAACAACCACTCACACCTAAGGACAATTTAGGGTAACCAAGCCTGCATGTCTTTGAATGGTGGGAGGAAGCAGGAGCACCCGGAGAGAACCCACGCAGACACGGGGAGAACATGCAAGCTCCACACAGAAAGGCCGGGGCAACCGGGGTTTGAACCGACCATATAGTTTTAAAAAAGATCTGTCCTAAGGCATTTATTAGTTTCTGACTCTGATGGGGGGGCAGTTCCCAAAAACTACTGTATCTCTGACCTCTCACACATGTAGGCTATTCTATGTGATCTCCTTTTGATCGCCTCACACATTGAAAACCCCTGGTTTAAGAGATAGTTCTTAGGAATTAATTAACAAAATTTGTGTAGGGGATATTGAAAAAAATGCAGAGGCAAAAACATACCAAAAAAAATTTTTTTAATGGCCTTTTTTGTACCATTTTGAAATTTTACTGTTATTTTTGCACTACTATTATCAGATAAGCACCTTGTCACAGTGACACTGATATTAAAATTATTTACATAGATGGAGTTGTGACAATGCAGACAGCATTGCTTTCAAACAACATATAGTTTGTCAAGACTGAACAAGGAGTTAACTGCACACTCAAATAAGGTAACAAACCTCTCTCCTGGCCTGTGGCTTATGTAAGCTTTGAATGACAAAAACATTTATCCTTCCTAGATTGTTTTCTTCTTCCATTTTCCCACTTTATGTGTGAAGATTTTGGAGGAGTTTATTCTTGCTTTCTGACAGAGCCTAGGTTCGGTTAGGAATCACTTTTGTGGAATGGAGAAGTCCATAGAGACACTGCATGTGCTACTGGGTTATAGAAATAAAGTTGACATTACATTATCTTGACACTATCTCTTCCACAAGCCAGTAACAGCCTTTCTTTCTTTTCTCTCACCTCCGCCCAGCATTTCCTTGTGCAGGGTTGTGAAGCAAGGTAGTTTGAGCACACGGGCTGAGATGTCGGTCCAGAGTCCCACAGCGCAGAGGGGAGACTCACCGCCACCCTCCCCCAGAGGTGTGATGTCCAGGCAGGCCACCTCATGCTCCATCTCAGTGGTACTAAGGAAGGTACAGAGGACGTGAGAAAAAAGTAGCACTCTACCTTGCAAATTGTGTGAATGTGGACTGTATACTTCAAAGGCATAGTAGGTCCTGGCATAAATGTGTTAGTGACACAGAGTTCTGAATGATTTCTTTTCTCATGTGAAATACAAATTGAAAAATGTTGCAGAGGCCTTTGGTGAGCTAAGATGTAAGTTTCCACTGGCTTAAGTTGTAAGACGACCATTCATTTCCTATAAAACTGCAGCGGGAGCTCAACCAATCTGTAGACAGGCAATACGATTTTTGTCTCTAAAATAAGATGGCCACAGCTGGACTTTTTGGTTATTATCTATTAACAACCAATCAGATTTTTTCTCTTCCTTGTTTAAGCTCTGTTGTGAATTTATTTCCTTAACATATAAATTCACAGCTCTACTTGACAAATGCTACAATGATTAGCAGTTGATCAGTCAATTCCCCAATACCAGTATTCTAGCGCTGCAGGAATATTAAGTCTTAGGAATAACTTGTTTGCATCAATCAATAGGTCAGTGGTATTCTGTGAAATTTTGATCATAGCAATCGTATTTTGAACATTCTGGTCATTTGTCTGCAGCACAAAAATCAGCAAAAGCATTTTTCCAAATGTGTTAACATATGAATCAAACACATATGCCTGTTTGGGATAGACCAATATGAATTCTGTTGACAATGTCACAAAAGATATTGATTGATTATTTCTATGCACAATTTCCAACTCCAAACCATAAAAACTTCAATGCTCTTTGGAGCTAATAATTATCAGGTGATATGTATTTGTGTAATGAGGGAGGGTGTGGGGAAAGTGAATCACACCTTATATCAAGGTGTGCATGATTATTTGGCAGCTTCATTACTTCAAGTAAAATGGTCCCCCCCCCCAAAAAAAGAGGTTTAACTGACACCGAAAAGTCAAAAATGGTAAAATGCCTTTTAGACAGATGCAACAAACTTTTGAGGCATGACCACACAATCATTTCACAATCAACATTTTGTTGTGAATAGTCAACTGGGGTGCAAAAAAGCGCATGGAGCCTTTATGAAAGTCTCATGGCAGTTAAAGAAAAGAAGGCTGGCTATATTGGCCACTAAATATTTTTGGAAGGCCAAATTTTATTCAATTGTCATTTTGTGTTGTTACAGTTACTCTAAAAATTAAGAATAAAAGAGTATTTTGATAGAAATTATTTCTATAATTTAGTTTGCCAAGCAAAAGAACCTCTTAAATGATGGAATACTCTCTAAAAGCTTTGAATACTAAAATCATCATTAGCTGCAGCCCTATCTAGTAGTATAAGGCCATCGTGGACAATGTTGCAAATGATGAACTAGGAATAATTTATTTACAATATTACAATGATTATGTATCTTGATTTGTCAGGTATTTAATTGAATGGAGAAAAGCAGACATTCGTGTCTGTTTATTGTATTCACAAACAGGTTGTGGATTGAATTTCTACAAAATCATGACATATCCGTATCGCAATATAAAATTACATATACTGTAATAAGCGATTTCATCCATATTGACCATATCTTGTATTTGATAAAGATTTTATAATTAAAATGAAGATGAAAAAGGAAAAGAAAGGAAAAAGATAATCTTACTTGTTAATTTAAATAAAAGCCAGAACTCCTGCATTGTAATAGAACAAAGCCACTCAGATAATCAATGTATGGCGTGCTTAAACTTTAATTGCATAACAGAAGAGTATTTCAGCCATGTAAACATCTTTAATCCAACCATAATTATCCAATATTTACAGAATTATTTGACTCACACAGCAAACTGGCATCTTATTGATACAGGCCAAACATTATTTCACAGCTCTGCTGAGACACTCTGTCCGCTTCGTTGTTTTATTATCTACATATACTTTTAGGGCTGCAAACAAACACTCTGTTCTTCAAGTGGCCCTGGTGGCAATTTTTATAAGCTGTGTGTCTTTCTCTAAAAAAAAAACTCAAACATTTTTGTGTATCCTCAACTTTTTTTTAAACTACTGCAGTTTTAGTGCAATACTGACACAAATTCAACCACAGTGATCGACCACAGCGGCATCATGACATAAAAATAATAAAATGTAAGACTCTATTGCACAATTCCCTTCTGACGTAAAAATTGAGATGCAAATCTCTCATCTCAGACTTTACCGCAGATTTGGAAAGAATAAATAAAAAATGACAGTTCAATAGTGCAATAATAACACATAACTGTGAGTCAGAGACAACGTTGTTGAGCTATTGGGAAGACATTAAATTAATGTTTGATTAATTAAACTTTATTACAACTGTTCTTTTTGATTGGTCCCTGCTGTTTTATCATAAACTATTAAATTAAGCTGAAATGCCAATAGTTAGACTAATGATTTAACAAATTGTTTTTGTTTCCTTACTAGGCATGAAGACATGAGCCAGTCTGCAATTACTGCAATAGCTATGTAGCTTTCATGCTAAAGGAAATCTTTATACAGATCACAGCCAGGGGAAAACTGAAGGGATGAGATCAGACATTTTTTTACTCTTAAGCTTCTCTGACCTTGCAAGCTGCCCCAGTTTGTAGTCTCGCCATCAAACCCAGACAAACATGGGGGATGTTAAAGCAATTGTTTGGCATTTTAGGAAATAGGCTTGGGAAATGACTTTCTTCCTGAGAGCTAGAAACAAAGGTTAACTCCACTCATGTCTGTATAGTAAATATGTAGCTACCACCTAACAGCTTAGCATAAAGACAGGAAAATAGGGGGAAACAGATAGCATGGCTCTGTCCAGAGGTAACAAAATCTGCCTACAGCACACCTGAAGATCACTAATTAACAAATTACATCTTGTTTGTTAAATCTAGACAGATATAGGCTAGCAGTTTCTTCCTGTTTCCAGTCTTAATGCTAATCTAAGCAAACCGCCTGCTGGTGGCAGCTTCATTTTTACCACACGAACGAACGTGAGTGGTCTTAATCTTCTTACCCAACTCTCACCAAGAAAGTAAAAGTATATTTGAGGTAAACTGCAGGTAAATCCCCAAGTAATTTGTGCTGGTCAAATATTGCCTAAAACAATTTGTAAGATAACAATAGATCTATACCTGTGTGTATGTCTGTCTCTATGTCCTACCTGATCTGTTTCAGCTCTCCAGCCAGGATCTGCAGGTAGTAGAGGGCACGTCCCACGGCAAGCACCACCTGAGTGTGGTTGCAGGCAGCCACACTGATGTTCCTGCCCTGTGGCTCCTTCCATTCACTCACTAAGGCTTTGCTCTCTTGGAGCACCAGGCGCACAGAGCCTGATGTGATCTGGAGGCAGAGTTTGTCCTTTTTAAAATACTATTTTGCACAGGAGAAGTGATAGAAAGGATGATGCGGATACTGGGAGCTCAAATATAAAGCCATTTTAAGGCAAATATTTGTTTATATGCGGTGCTGTGCCAGGGTTGTTGTTGCACTTTTTTGAATGACTGAAAAGAAATTATGATTAATTACAAAGCAAAAATGTGTATTTTTGTAAATAAAAATGTGATGAGACTAGGTTTTTGATGGTGGAATGAAGATGAATTACTTTCGATTTAATCCACTCCAGTTATTTCACATTTAGTGCATGTACCAGATCGTTGAGTCCTTGATTGAAAAAATTAAGGATAAATGCCCAGCATTAATTTGATCCCAGAAATCCCTTCCATAAAACATCAAAACAAGGTATTTATGTTTTAAATACCAATTAATACTGTTATAACAGTGAATTTGCATTCCATGTACCCAAGGGGCTTGTACATACCTGGTGAAAGCCCTCAGGATATGGAGAAATACAAATTTAATATTGAAAATTTATTAATGTGATGGGGAGAGCCATACAGCATTGAAGAGGGAAGACAAAGAACAGAAATAGCTAACGACGCCTCATTAAATGACTGCAGCAGGTGCAGAAGGTACAAACAACAGTCAACAGTGCATATATTCAATATAGGATCCTTAATTGAGTCCTTGGAAGTAACTGAAAATTATATTGTCGAGTTTATGCAGTCAGTTTCTTTTGCAGGGTAGTGCAAATCACAGCACATTTGAAGAGACAAAAAAGGTTTAAATTTGACTTCTTGTTCTGAATGTAAAGTAAAGACGTATTTTCTTCATGAGTTGAGTTTTATATCGGAACGCACTGTTGAGAAAGGTGGTGTCCAGAGGCTGCACTCAGCGGTGCTTTGAGCTGAATGCAAACATCAGTGTGTTTTTAATGTTACTACATAGTTAGTTTATCATGTTAGAAGGTTCACATTTGCTAATTAGCACCAAACACAAAGTACAGCTGAGGTTAATGGGAAAGTCTTCATATTATTTTTATTATTATATATTTTTTGCAGGTATTTGGCGAGACAAACAATTGGACATTTTGAAATTTTGACCTGATGCTGGTGCTAGAAAACGAGTGCAAGTATCACCAAAGTAATAACAGTTTACTCTGTGGCGATTATGAATGTCTGAACCACATTCCACGGCAATGCATGTAACAGTTGTCAAGACATTTCAATAATAAAAAAAAACTACAACCCTCATGGTGACTCTAGAGGAAAAGCCAGGGGATTTAAGTTGTTAGGATTCAACCTCTGTGGACCAGGGATGTCTGTATAAAATTTTATGGCAATCCCTCCAAGAGTTGTGGACGTTCCTGGTTCAAAGCAGTGAACCAACCAACCAACAAGCTGCTTTAAGTAATTTGTGACTAAATGGCTAAATTGTGGTAAGCTAATCTCGGCGCATTGGCAACATAAGCATTGCTTAAGAGTTGTGTTTATGGCCAACTGTTAAGTCCATAACTCCCCTTGAGAATAATATGTGGGTCTTTTCAAGATGTTCAGCTGTGTTTACCAGGCGCTTTTTTAGATTACTGCAATGTCGTGCTGGGCAGGTAGTGCACAGTCGGCTTGTCTGAGTTTCTTCGCTGGAAACTGCTGCCTACAGTTTTGTTTTTATTGCAGTTAATTAGAACAGCAAAGCTCAAGCACACAGTCTATGTTGCGGGACGGAGGACCAAAATAATGAGGTAAAACAAGGCTCAAAGCTGCAAAGAGCTGCAGAGTCAGGCATTCATTCTTATTGGGTTTAGCACTTTAAGCAACACTTTCATGTTACATAGATTCAGTATCAAAAATATTGCTGCATTTACAATTTGCATGTGTTTTTTTTATATTTAAAATGATAAAAAACCATAACAATGGGACAATGTTGCTGAAACTCTGTTTTGCTTTCACTCCATTATTTCTAGTGCCCTGAGTTTAAGTTTAAGCAAAACTATCTGCTTTTCTTATCTGAAGTGACTTTGTCTCAGGCCAGAAAGCAAGAGTTATTTAACAACAGGGTTAGGGTTAAATTAGCAAAAATGTAAAAATGTATTTAGTGAATGTTGTTTCATGTTTATTGTCTTGCTTTGTTTTTTCTGTGCAAATAAATTATTAAAATCATAATTTTTCAATGCATTCGGTGTACATATACCAACTATGAGAGGAAGCAATATCTTTCAGCCTTTAAAACACAAGCAGTGTTGTCATAACAACCTAAAGAACAGTTGGCAATTCCCAGCAGGTTTCATCCTCGTTTTCAAATGGCAGGCTAAAACCTGAATTTAAAAGAAGTGCAATATTCATCTCAACCAAGCGTAAAATACATGAAATCCTTATGCACTCTTCATTTTCACAAATGCTCCTTTCAATCATGTGTGATTCAGCTCCAGCAAAGTGTATCTTATTAAATGGAGAAAGGCCATAGTTGAATAATTAATTTTGTATAATTAATTTTGAATTTGTAGTTAGATGCTATGCCTTCTTTGAACTGGGATGTACAAAAACTGCAAGTCAGCTAATTCACACTTACAGCACATGTTCTTTATACATATAACAGTGTGTGCAAGTGTGTTTATACGAACTTGAATGAGTTGTTGGTGTGCCACGTTGCCACAGTAAAATGTCTGCTGGTTGTCCACAAAGCCTGGAAGTTCAGTCTCCTCAACTTCCTCACCACTCAGCATCAAAACTCTGGGAGAAAACACACTCTTAAGATAAAGATAAGGGCATTTACAATTGATTCGACACTTATCTGGCATGCTGCACGGCAAGCACTCACCGTGTTTGACCCACAAAAGACAGCACCAGCATGTCATCTGTCTCTCTGCCTGCCTCAGAGCGGAGCGGCCACAAACCTTGAAGGGAATTCAAAAGAGGGTGTTAGAAGGAAAGGTTACGGTCTGCACCATTCTGCAGAGCAGGAGAAATACAGTATCTAGCCAGTATCCAAGCCGATCTTTAACAATCACATCTGTCAAATTTTGGGAGATATACAGGCTGCAGATCCCTCTCAGAGAGCCATTGATTGGCTAAGTGAATCATTGTCTCCCATCAAGAGGCCAGGGGCAAGAGCCAGCAGCTAAGATTTTTAGGGCAGAGATAGTCAATAAACAGCTGAAGCCTAACAAGTGCAAGCAGACCTCACCTGGCCTGTGTGTCTCATTTAAGCATCAGAGAACAGTCTTGGGAGAGGAACTTAATTTTCTGGGATTAAGAGGTGTCAGCCACTATTAAACTTGATGGGATTCTTCATCTTGACAGTTTACTGTTGCAGACATCGCAGTGCTTGTTGGCTTACTAAATGAAAACAAATGGTTCCAAACCTAAGCTTGGAAATGTTCCTGTTTTTTTGAAAGTACAGAGCCAAGACCTATGACATCTGTGCCATCTGCTGACACTCACATCCTGAGCTTGGATGAGCAACAGCTGGCGTCTTGGCAAGACTGAGTAAACAGATGTGTTGGTTGAAGTGGCTCTGCTGTCAAGTCAGTATGAGATAGATACAGACAAAGAACACACAAACCTTTGATTCCTGGGAGGTCAATGCTGGCATGCTCATGAATCCCAATGCCATTGCGAATAATCCGGAGAGAGCCTTCCTTGAATGCACCTGAGCATGTTACCAGCTGAAAGCAGCAAAAATGACAAAGACAGGGACTGAGATATGAGGTGTGATTTTTATTTCTTTTGTTATAGGATCGTTATGAAGTTAATCCTGTTATTTTTACTATTTTCACTTAAATATCTTTGTAATCTTGTGATACCCTTTCATTTCTATTTCCTGACTATCATGTTTGCTTAACAGGTGACTGTAGTCTTATACAACCTGGGTCTTATTTTGTAGTTTTAAACATCATTAAAAATAATAACATGGTACACTGTACTCACTAATTACTAATTAGCGAGTATTGATTGCTTAGATTTGAACAGTCATACAGTACCTGACGATTAAAATACACTCCCAGGTTAGCCAAACTGCAGCTAACTATTTTCATTATCAATTAATGTGGCGATTTGTTTCTCCATTACTGATCTATTAAAAAAAAAGACTGAGGTGACTTCTTAGAAAGTCTTATTAAGTCTGACAGTCTAAAATCCACAGATATCCAGTTAACTATCCTATATGACATAGAAATACATTTCAGACACCAGAAAAAGGGGAATGTTTGGAATTTTATCTTAAAAAAGGACAATGATTAATCGATTATCTAAATAGTTGCCTTTGATTTTCTGTCTGTGAAGATTCTCTGTCACCCAGGTCATGGTTATCCAACGAAGGTTAAAGTCAAGGGCAATTGGACTTGGTTGACTTTGATTTTCTAGGGCATAATAGTTTCAGCTCTGAGGATAAATCATTGTACTGGCACCTAATGCTCACAGTTCTCACTGTTCCCAGTTCTTGTAATTGTAAATGTCATTCAAAGTACAAGTTATGGTAGAATTAGTGACAAAAGTCAATAGCAAAGCAGTACCACCAACAGTGAAGTAGGGAAGGATTTGTAAATCACTTTATAGCTGAGCTTCTCTGAGATTGCAGGTTCAAACATGGCAACATCCTGGAGGTAAATAATTCTGGTGCATGTACAGTCTGATGGGAGAGTATCATAATGTTATTCAGTCATGGTACACTAACAGGATTAACACCAGAGCCTATTTAATCTCAGGCCCTACCACCTGTCACCAAACGGCTTCATCCTAATAGAAATAACTATTGTGAACCTGGAAACCCACCTAACTCCCCAGAGCATGTTCTTAAATGCCCTCACACACTCAGTCACACTTTCATGGTACTGAATGAATCCTGATAATCTGCACTTATGTCAGTTGTGTATTTATTATTAGCATTTACATCTAGCATTTATAAACTCCAATGTTGTTTGTACATCTGTCAATACAATAATTTTTCAGCTTTTTCTGAGAGAAGTCCGGTTATATTTTGTCCCGCAGCTTGTGCATCAATCCTCTACTGTCTTAACTGTCTTGGAATGTGTACGCACCAATTAACCAGGTCAAATGCTCTGTGGATTTACAGCAAATGGCAAATTAAACAATTGTGATTGGATTTACTTCTGGGCCTCAACTGACTAAAATGAGCTCCAGTGTGTGAATGAATACAGTCAGTGGCTGATTGTGTGCTGGTCTGTACCCAGAGAGTGGCTCACTGCTCTAGTGGACCGCTGCCTTTGGAACCATATCAAGTATCCTGAGGCCTGGTGTCAAACCTTGCCAAAAAACCCTTCTGTACTGGATTTCTCTCATTACTTCACTGTTTCATCTCCCTCTGCCTCACTGATGAAGGAAGACAAATGTCCAACTAAAAAAAATGTTTTTGCCAAACTATTATATTTTGTGCAGTAATATGTCTAAGACAGATTCATTTAGCGTCTGATTTCATTTAACATAAAGAAATATATATTTTGAAAATACAGGAAGTAGAAACATGAAATTGTTGCCTTTAAAACTTGACAAACATGCGATATGGGTAATATTACGTAATTTACATTATATTCTGAACACAAATGGTTTGACCGTTAAACAAACTTTTGGAACTTTAGATGATTGATTGTTAGGATACATCCAGACAGGGAACGACGAGATGAGGTCTTTGCTGTCACTTTTAAATGGTGTAAATGTTATTAGAGAAAATTATATGTTCAGCAATCTGCATTTTGCAGTGTAACAAGAAAGCCAATTTAAGTTTGTGTACCAGAGATGCATTTTAACATCAATGTAACTTCAGTCCAGTTAAATCATATCTAGACACAACTAGGATACCAGGCGCATGTTAATTCCAGGCATAGGGACCACAGGCAACAACAAAAAAAATAGACAAGACAAAAGAAGAACATCCAGACTGCCTGTTAAAGGACGCAGGAAGCCGTGTATTTAATTTCAGCAAGAATCTCCTTAACACATTGTACCTAGCTAGTCTGGCCAGTGGCAGGTTTGTACCGTAGTATGTTGCATGCTTAATTCTGCTGACAAAAACACAGTTAACACGACTCAAGAGCCCAGGCTGCATCAGCCGCATAAGCCCAGACTCCCCGAAGGCTGTGACAAAAAAAGATGATAAAGAGGAAAACGCAGATGGCAACTCGCCATAAGGTATAAAGTGTATCCAGTGACTATTAAGAGGGTTTCGGTAATCAACATGTCATGTCTACATCCTCTGGCGGATGCCCATGGAAAACTTTCATTCGGAATGATCTGCTTACAATACATAACTGTAATGTAAAATGTGTCGTGTCTTCCCGTTTTTGCGAGTTGCAAAAATATAAAAAGGAATCAGCTTTTGGTCATTACCTGGCCCTGGCCTTGCCTCTCCAGGTCTACCACACACATGTCCACAATGGGCCCCAGATTGGTGAACGTCTCCATCACCCCCACATATGAGCCCTGGTCGTTGCTGTCCACATTGAGCTGCAGAGAAACAAACAGAACCCTCTTCACAAATCAATGGGAAAGTATCAGTCTACATTGTGAAGAGTTAACACTTATTTCATGACATAGCAGGTTTATGGAACACTTACAAAGTTATTAGACAGGATGTTAAAAAAAAAAGAAAAAAGGAAACATGCACACACAAACAAACTAAAGACAAAATAAAAAATGTTTCTTGTTGCTTACCTTCACCAGCTGGGAGTCACCAAGTCTGGAGCCCACAAAGACCACACCGTTATCCAAGTAGGTCAAACACTCAGCAATGGATGTCTGTCATTGGAGAGAGAGACAAAACACGTCAGTCTTGGAGGGCACATCCACACTAGGGTTTTAACTAACGATTACTTAATTATATGCAATTTTTGGCAATACTAGCTGCGTGGGATGACGATGTCGATCTGTCAGACGGTCCACCACTTTAAAGTCCAAATATTTAGCATTTTTGCTTGACCTTCACATTAAATCAACATTTACACAGTGTTTGGCTAGAACTCTCTGTAGTTAACATGGCTGAACACACACAAGCATAAAACAGTGATCCCAAAACAACAAGTAGCATTTATGAGCCACAAGTTTATACTTATGCATTGTACTCAATGAATCAATCGACAAAAAAATTAATCAATGACATGTCATAAAATTGTTCACTGAATTCTTTAGTTTTTATTGTTAGCCAAATAAAATGAGCAATTATGAGGCATCACTTTAGGCTCTGGTAATTTCAGATGTCAACTCATTATTATTTCTGACCTTTTACACACTAAATAAACCATTAGTTGAAAAAAATAATTGGCAGAATACTTGAGAAAATAATGAGTATTTAGAGCCCAAATTGTGCCATCATCTGACAGAAATGCCATTGAGAACAACTTTTTTCACCTATATGGAAACACAAATATAGTCATAACAACGACGGCACATTGCATTAATACACAAGCTGGTTGTTTGCTAAATGGAAGAGAAGGAAGATGAACAAATGTAAGTTTCCTATTGCTTAACAATTTTACTTCTAGGCAGTTCACTTTTTTTAAAGTGATCTAAAAACAGACAGAAATCTGACAAATAAATCTCCCCTCGTTGCTGTGAACATGGTCTTACACTGACTTATTATTCTAACACAAAGAGGTTTTTCTGTCTGAGATTCTTAATGTAGAGCTGTGGCTGCCTGTCGATTGAACAGATGAATTGATTTTACCTTTCCAAACTCTTTGGCAAGATATTAGAGAAAGGTGCCATAAGCCAAAAGCTGTGTCTTTAAAATGAGATTTAGCTTTGAGCACAGTATTGACACAGTCATTGTCTAAATCAACTTAAAACACAATAAGTGACACCCTGGCAAGCAAGCAACAAAGCCGTACGATCATTTTTTCTCATCTTCTGACAAGTGTCGACTGATCCATTAGCTCCAGTCATGGCCGTAAACCATTAAATAGTCAATTGTAACAAAGGGGGTACTGAAAGGAAATGGTCGAGCAAGGTAGAGAGAAAGAGACGGGAGACATGCCAGAAGAAAGGCGGTGGATAAACACAGTGAAAACAGACAGAGAAAACGAAACATAGCAAATAAGGTAAATGAAGTACCTCTCCGAGCAGCTCCACATGCAGGTCTTTGAGCGCCACCGTGCCGTCCATTAGCTCCTCCTTCTCCAACAGCAGCATAAACAGACGTCCTTCCATGTCCCCCAGCAGGTAGCGCGAGCCATTGGGGTCCACCCGATTGTGGCAGACGATGGTGCTTTGCTACAAATGAGAGTGGAACACAAACAAATCATTAAAATAACACTGACAGCAGAGGTAAAGCCTGAAAGAGCACCTTGAATTTCACCAGTACAAAAAAGTCTGGATGGATAGATGGATGGATGGATGGATAGATAGTTGTACAATTTATATTTGCACATTTCAAGTACAACCACAGAGAACTGTCTTCAAAAAAAGTACATATTAAACAAGCCTGCCTGCCAGGAACCTGTGCAAACTAGAACAGGAATAATACAAAGGTTCATCCAAGAGAAAAAGGATTCCATGCTGTCAATGTTTGAGAAATATATATATTTTTTTTTAAAAGTGCATTACAAATATAATGTGACTCACTGGGGTATTATTATTAAAGAACTGAATACAAACAATTAGTGCCGGACCTGGCCGTTACCTATTTTGATATTTGAGTTTTAAAAACTCAGATGATACATTAGCATATGTCTATTGTTTTCCATAAGAACATTACAAACAATTATTTTGATATGGATCCTTAAATTACCAGAAAAACAAAATATCAGTCCAATCTGGAGAACAAACTAAGCACTAACACTGCTTCTAAATGACCTGAAACATCTTTAGTATTGCTGTCCTGCAATATATTGTGACTTATCAATGATCAACTGACATATACGCCGATAACAATACATCTAAGACCAGCTAATATTGGCTGATATCTGCTTTGGCTGATCAATTTGCCTGGGATTTATGAGGTCTGCTTGTAATTAAGATTTTAGACTTTTGTGGTCGGATCAATGCATCTTGACATACTATACAATATTATGAAAAATTTATTCCCCAAATAAAACTGCAGAGCCACTTAAACAGAATGAAGCTATGGGAAGTTAGAAACCTCTACTGATACAAACTAGAACAGGAGTAACACATCACATGTCTTCTTTTACTTTGCACTTGAACAAAACTCCCTTTGGATATTGTCGGAGTCACTCTCAGCTTTCAGTCCTAGTTAGACTTGGGCTGATTCACGCAACATGCAAAAAAAACATCTTAGGAGCTTTGAACTGGAGTTGCAGGAAAGAGTCTCCTGTCTCCACTATAATTACAGGGTAAGCTGGCTAGAAAAGTAGTCACGATTGGAACTGCCATTAAAATGACATAGTGTGACTGATCTTTCCTTCATCAGAGGGTATTGCTATTGTCGTTGTCTACTGTACAGGCTGAGTTAATTTCTCACTTGATCAAACCTTTAGAAAACGTGTTTTCACAGTCCTCATATTGCTTAAATCTTCTGTCAAACCATGGATCCTCTTGCATCCATCTTGACTGAACGTAGGAAGGTAATTAGCTTGTTAGATTCTACCAGTGAAACCAGTCTGATGGCCCGACATAGACTAGTCTACAAAAAACGTTTTATGAGCTGACACATTCAGCAGCTCTCCGTGATGGCAGAACCTCTGGTGTCTCACATTATTTTTTCACTTCTATGCTCAAGAGTGACAATTTATTAATTAGCTGCCAAAGGTGTTGTTATTCATCAAAGGTTATGCTTCTGTGTTTTCTTGACACTACTGAAAGGAGCGTGTGTATTAGCTGAACACTAATGTTGCATTCGGTGTGAAAAAAAAAAAGTCCAGAGTAAAAACTTCAGCTTCATTTAGAATGAGATTTCATTACAGCAACAACAGACACTCAACTACCTCTTCCCTCAAACATCTGCTGAGCGGTGTTGGGCAATACTACTGCGGAACCAGAGTTCTAACAGAATATGACAGCTTGAGATGTTTGAGGCTTTTAAAGATAAAACCAATCAGCAGGACACAGATATGAACGGCAGCCCATGATGAGACATCAATGAGACATCAGTGAGACAACAGAGAGCTTGGAACCATTTGAAGCGATGTGTTGCATTTTTATTTGATATGATAGTGTCACGGTAAGAACAACTTTGTGGTGCAGCTAAACAACACACAGCCACAAATAATGGAACTTGTATGGATGCTTACTTTCCTACTAACTTGCATCAATATTAATTTCTGAAGTGGTAATGATACATTCCTTTTTTTTTTTTATTATAGAAAGACAACAGAGCATCTAGTTTTCACTAGTGGAGATTACCTGTATTGCAATAAAAAAACAATACTCTATGAGATCCTGTTACTTAAAACTATCCAAAACTAGAATGTCCTGTTCCAGCCCTCTACATTCAAGACATTTTTTGTTAATTAAAAACTTGCCCCATCTGTGATAAATATTTGCGTTTTGGACCAACAAATAAAAACAATAAAATTACAATGGAAAAGTAGTTTTTTAAAATATCAAACAGGTTAAATACAAAGAAAGTTTGATATTGCATTTCAAATAGGGCTTTACCAAATAATATAAAAGCTTCATTCATAACATCGTCATTCAAATTCTAAAATCAACATTCGAATGCTGGGCAGCATTTTTTTTTGCATGTCATTCTGTTTAAACCCAGTATTCCTGTACAGTTGAAGATTAATATTATACTATTCGTACCATAAATTACATTTATATAACCACACAAAAAATCTATTTCAGCTCCAATAGTTTGTGACATTGTTACCTCCCTTTGCGCGAGGAAACGAGTGAGTGCTGGTCACTCCGAACTTCTGCACCGGACTCTTCCGGGATTAGCCTGCTGCCAACATGTATTTGTGTTGACAGAACTGACAAGCTATATTCATTCAAGAAAATTGATTTAACAAAAAACGACTACCTCACTTGAACTGTAGAACCCCTTTATTCAAACTGAGGATTTTTATTTTTTTGGGTGAGGACGTCATAAAATACAACAACAGATATTTGAGGCATCATTCAAAAACCGCAATAGCTTTAAATTTAAAGAATTGACATTGCTTCCAGCCCCAAGTTCATCAGAAATTACTATGTTGAATGAATTTTGAAAAACAAAGGACAACACGACTCTGAATTAGGAGCTACTATATGGCTATACTTGAAAGAAATGTTCTTTCCATAATGTGTGAGGCCACGGTACCAAAACAGCAGCGAGACAGTGAGAGAACATTCTCTAATTATAGAAGCAAGATGCTGTTGAGGAGCTCCTTTGGGCCTTGAGCTGTGTTAAATATGAGCAGAGCAGCACAGACTGCAACTTAATCTCGATAAGATCACACTAAAAGCAATGGTGTACAGGGAGCTAAAGTTGTCATCACAGGCGTTACCAACCTGCCTTTAAATGCAACTTCAACATCGATCACAAGATTCAAAAACTTAACTCTAATGCTTGACAGTTTTATTAATACCATTTTGTGTTACTTTCATATCATATCAAAGAGTAGGGCTGGACAATATGGCTAACAATGTTATAACAATAAAAAGCTTAATCGAGTTTAAAGGCTGATTTTTTTCTTCTGAGGGAAAGTTGAAGAAACCTGATTTTGTTAATTGTGGTTTAAACTCTTCTTTATGGTCAACACTTGAGGCCAAACAGTGGATCACTTCACAAATATGAGGTAGAAAATTCAAAACAATTATGATAAAATCTTTCTCAATAAAACTTAAAGTAAAGTTAAGTAAAAAGTTTTTTCAGTCCTTTTTCCTCAACAAAATAAACATCTTAATAAAAAAAATCAAGTTCTAATTCGTGAATAAGTTATTCAATATGTATTGAATATTTCTTATATTGTTATTGAAAAAATATATATTGTGATAATTATTGTTTAATTGTCCAGTCCTATCAAAGAGCTATTCATCTGGGACTTAATTTCCCACAAAACCTCCATTTAACAACACACAGTGTTGTTGGATTCTCTCCTACCCTCTAAATATTAACTGAACTTTGCTTTACATTAAACAGTCCGAACTTAATGGCTATTATGATGCATCTGCCATTTGGTATACCTCCAAATTACAAAAGGAAAATAATCATTGCTGACATAATTTTATTATATTGTAACAATAACATTCTTAGAGTAAATTAACACTGGAATATATTGAAATGAAATTGAAAATGTTAAATAATCCTTCCTTTGGACACAAGATGAAAGAAAATTTCTAAAGTTTAAGGATTTAGAAATAATTCTGCTTTTTAATGAGACATAACAAAAATGCAATCAATACTATTTATTTATGCCTTTACCTTGATGGTAGGTGGTGCAATGGCCAAGTATTTGTCTCCATTGTGGTAGGTGATGGACTCTTGTCCTATGATTATAGCTCCACCAAATGGCTCAGGCACTATAACACATGAAAGCACATAGTCAAGAGAGTCGGTGCTAAATTTGTACAATTTCAGACATAAGATACAATTTGTATGTTCCAAACAGGTATACATTTAAGTAGGACTGTAACTAATACTATGCTCATTATCAATTACCATTCTTTTTCAGTTCATCAATTAAATCATTAAATTGTCTCCCTCAGGCATCTTTTTACTATTGACCCACGATTATATATGTCGAATAGTTAAAAAATACAGAGGGTTCGGAGAGGAGAATCAAAGATCACATATACCTTCAAGAGGTTTTCTATTGTGGATGACTGCTGCGCTTTAAAATGTTTTTAATAACAGAATCCATTTCTCAGTGTTCATTTTTGACTAATTTGACAAACAGGTAGGACTTATTATTGTCAGGTCTTCATGCAAGTTTTTTTAATTGATAATGTTTGAATATAACACAAGTATCGTACTAAATTCCAGGTAAAAATCAGATTATAAAAATATCATTTGCAGTGCTTTATTTTATGCTGATTTACTAATTGATTATTGACTTTCAGTAATGTATACAGTATTAGCTCTGATTACCTGGGATGACCATAGATGCCTCAGCCTCAACATTCTCCTGTTTCCAAGGACCCTTGTTAAACTCCTTCTCCCTCAGAGAAACCTCATAGGTTTTCACATGGCGTCCCTGCGGGTCCTATGATACACAACAGGACACCATGTTACATTTTCAAAAACATGTCTTGAATGATGACAATACGACATTAAGTCAGAAGAATAAACAAACTAAAAGGTTCCCTCTGTGAATCTACACTAGTAGTGCTGTGGAGCTGTTTCTATTATTCTATATTCTATTAGTGAGTCCCCTGTTTTGTTTATCCTGTGCACGCTCATGAGGACACACATGCACAGACACAATACAGTCCTACCAATGTGTCACACTATGCCACTGATCAACAGGAGGTGGTAGCCAAAATATACAAAAATGCCCAGCAAAGGCAGGGAAGAAGAAGACTGAATGTAAACATTGCTGGATTTAAATCCAATAATTTTGGCACCTTTTGTGCAGATGTTTAATCAGTGTTAATGTAAATGCGGTCGATTGAGGGAATAAATCCTTAGTGCGTGTTATTTAGACCAAGAAAGTGGAGTTTGACATGACAGTGACATAGTTGGAGTCTGTAATGCAAACTAGCTACGGTTACAAAAGCGTACAACGGCATCTCAAAATATGGGGGCAAGAGATAGAGGATATTATCGTATTCAGTTGTGTTTATTCGAGCCAAAGTATGCAGCTGAAGAAATTCTGCAAGGAGAGGCCGTGGCTACATTAGCAGTACAAAAGGATATGGTTGGCGGGGACCAGCACAACCTCAATTACTGAGAGCGAACACTAATGGCGCATTTACTAATTGCCCTCCGATGCCAAGAGAAACTGAATCTTTCTGCATAGTGTTTGTTAGATGCTGTCACTGATGCCAACCACATAAAGAGAGCCTGAATGTGCGTTATTGTGAATGCAAGTTTTAAACCAAACTTGGACAGCGGTGTACCTGAGACCTTACTCAAGCCCATGAAGATAAATTGGAAAAAACATCCACAACCAGCAGGACAGATACCAGATGACCATTGAGTGAGTATTCTTGTCACCTTAGGCTGTGTTTTGGCCAGAAAAGAAAAACTATAGGCTATAGTGGTAATGTCACTCCCAAAGGCGGGGGCAATACTGCAGCGCTAGCTAGGATATCTTTTATACAGCTTTTCTTTTATACAGAAGCCTGCTGGGCTGGCATGGGCATCAAAGCTTGCATGTATCCCAGTACATGTAGGCACTGCTGGCATCTTTCTCGGTCTATATAGCATGAACTGAAGAAATTATCATTTCAATTGACTACACTTACAATCAACACTGACTGGAAAGCCACATAAAAGGTGCAGAATTTTTCCCATTAAAATATTTTAAAAATCAGCTTGGCAAATGCTTTATGGGGAACAAAATGCACTTGACACATTTGTTAGATCTGAAGGATAAAAACATCGTGTCCTTTTACCTACATAGTCTTTCCTATTCCCTTAAACACAACTCCTACAGTACCTGATAGATGAAGCAGACAGTTGGAGCCTGGCAGCCATACAGGAAGTGAACATCGATGACCTGCAGCTCCTCCAGTCTGATGTTGAAGGCCTTGAGCTCACGGTTGTCCCGGTCCAATGGGATTACCTTGAATAGCCCGTCATACAGCCGTAGGCCAATCATACGGCATTCTGGATCAACAATTCCGATAATACCCGTCTCTGATGGACGTCCAATACGATCCTGCAAAAGAGCATTTGGTTTGGAAAGGTTTAAGGCCCACAGTACATACAGACAAATATCACATTTTGTGTACTCAGACCGCTGTTGATAACAGTATAGCTAGTGAAACTTTGTCAGCATTTATACTTTAAAATGAGACCTAAAAATTCACAGCATTGCTGATATAAACCCTAAAGAAAATAATGAAATTGAAATGTTAGATAAATATTATGTGTTCATATATTCTTGCCATTTTAAATTACAGCAAATGTTATTAATATTTGTGCACGACATTTGGCTGAATTTACAAAGTCTAACTGAAGTTTCATTAATGAGGGCTCAGTATAAATATTAAGAGTGAAATGGTGCATTTAACCAAGGTTAATGAGAGAAGGTCAAAATACAAACTGCTCTTCATTTTAACAAACCATAAATAAATATTACTATACAGTGAATTTTGAGAATCATAATCGTACTGCTGTCTCACCCACCTGGACATTGCCATGGGCACGGGTGATGATGTCAATGCTCTCCCCATTCTGTTTGTATTCTAGGATGCAGGCATTGTACTTGGATGTGAGAATGAACAGCAGGTCTTTGCTCTCACCCTGAAAAAAACAGACAAAGTCATCAAAGCCATCACAGATCAAACATGCAGAAGCATCCAAAAGCAACTATTGTGCAAGAATTATCTGTCTTTTTTTCAGATTTATAATAACGCCTAATATTTGGGATGCGTCTTGTTTTTTTCCCTTTTAAAACCTCTATAATTAATGTAACCACATCCTATGCAGTGTTTACCACACATAAGACTTTACTTGATTGAGCTGCCCAGGTATATTAGTGGCCACCCAAGTATATTTGGCAAAGAAACGCAGAGAGAGTTGTTATGCATTACGTTACAAGATGTGGACACAGTGGATATTTTATAAGCACGGACCAAGTAAATTCGCTGCTGCCCAAGTTGTCCGTCATTCTGTGGGAAACACTGCTATGTGGCACATACATCTGCCAGGTTCAGGGTTCAACACAGAATTTGTGTGGATTCACTTCTTTTGAGGAGAATCAACAAAGTTTTGAATTTTCTAACATGTTAAATTTCGACTTGAATAAATAAAACATAGATGATTAGATGACTAGTAACAAACTAGATAATATAAATAATTATTACATTTTACACTTCGTTGGCTTGTTTCCATGTATACTGTCTAGAACAACTATGTTTATAAAAGGGTAAGCCAAGAAACGTATAGATCTTCACTGAGCCCAACTAGTTTGTTGACCAGTTGTTCCAACAGCCCACCAACTACTTCATTTTAATAAACTTTAACACACTGCTACCAATGGCACACACACACACACACACACACACACACACAACACTTACCTTTGGCCTGAAGAGCTCCATGACAGCAATCTTTCCATACATTCCCACTTCCTTGACGGGCCTCAGCCCCTCTGCTGTGACCACATAGATCTCTAACCGTGTGTTTTTTGCTATGAGCAGATTGAGGTCTTCCGCAGAGGTGAAGTGACCTGTAGACACACCAACATTTGTAACATGTCAACTACACTGTACATGAGAGTAACAGAGGAAAAGATGACTGAGAAAGGTGGACAAACATCATCTATAGGGATGAAAAGCAAGTCTGACATCTTCCAAAATCCCTGTTTTCTTGACCAAATATTTGTACCGATAGCGTGGTGATATCTGAGGCATGATTATTGGTGCTTCTAAAAGATATTTAGACTAGGGTGGCAGCTAACAATTATTTACTCGTTAGGTCTATGAACAGTCAAAAGTATAAAATAATATAAAGATAAATTCCTATCACAAATCACCTGAGCTCTACTTGTAAAGTATTAAAATAATGTTTATTGGCAGATAAACATCAACAAAAGTATTCAATTTCCTATAATATTCTATAATAATGTGAAACAGAGAAAAGCAAGAAAATATTCACACTTGAAACTAACCAGCAATTTTTTGGGGTTCATAAATACCCAAAACAATCATTGCCAAGCAGACTCATTTCACTCACCCACAACATTCAGAAAAGTTTAGAAACTTGTATGTAGTTGTTATTGAAATAACAACTACATACAATAATGAGCTCTTACTAGTATTTATTGTTGCTCTTACTAGTATGTTTTGTCAGTTGTAGATCTGTAATTGATGCTCTGTTGATGCTTGTATGTTGTTCCTCAAATGTAAGTCGCTTTGGATAAAAGCGTCTGCCAAATGAGTAAATGTAAATGTAAATTAGCTGATTGGTTAATTAGTTCCTCAACAAATCAAGTGTATAGATTAATTAATTCATCATTTAAGTAATTTACCAAGACAAATCCAAAACCATTTGCTTGTTATTGTGAAACTTCAATAAACTGTTTTTGACAGTTCGTCAAACAAAAAAGTTAATTTAAGACTTTGGGCTTTGACTAATGCACACTTATAATTTTATTGACTTTCCAGCTAATGAGTAAATTACACAAACTACTAAAACATTCAATCATGGAAATAAATCAACAGTTGCTGATTTTATAACTGAGTACTGCCAATCTCCAAGTAGTGATGTATTCAAGACCAAAACCAGAGTTCATCGAGACCGAGACAACACCAAGACTTTTAGGGGCTGAGACCAAGACCATTTCCCCACATTACATGACACACAATAAAATGTGGGACAAGATCACAGGTACTTCTTAAATTGATCTGAAAGATCCACATTCCCGTAAAAACCCCCACATACAAACACTACGAGCTGAAATCAACGCAAGCATCTTTATTCAACACTCCTTTTCCATGCTTACCATCTTGGGGAGGGGGGACAGTCGTTAATGGTAACAACACATTTTTAATTAGAGTTACTGGTTGCATTTGAAGCAGTACGTTTTACACCCAATCAAAGTTACACAAATAAATCAGACTATGCAAAAGCAATTTATTGATAAAAAGTTATAGTTATAGTTATAGTAATAATTTTAAGAGTACTTGAGTACTGCAACACGATCTCCAAGCATTTCATTTTTAAATCAACATCACTACACTATGTTTATAGCAGTATATTTTCATACAGAGATATGAGAATCTGATGTGAGATATCTTGAGAACGCAACCCATGGACTCTTTTACAATTGTGTTCCTACTTTTAAAGGTAATAACGTTATTGTTAAAAGGAGAAGGATGGTAGACACTGATGTTAAGACAGTCATTTCATATGTGCATGTATGTCAAATCCTGAGTTGCGTTAAAGGAGGAAGACTTAGCATCACATAATCCATGGGCTATGAGATGATTCCATATTTTGTGGCCAATGTACGTTAGATCAAACGACGACAACCGTTTCCTGATCATTTTAACAAGGGGGGGCCGGAGGGACTACTTGTCAGAAAACGTAAATTGCCAATATGCTCAGCATGTTTCAGGCAATTTGCAATAGGGGTGACATGATTTATAATGTTTGTCAGCATGAGGAAATGCATTAAGCTCAGGGGTAACCTTAACCAAACTAAGCACGACAACAGCTAACGTTAGATCCGAAAGAAGGACCGACGAAAAGGTTCACCGGATCATATCTGCGTTAGAACAGATATATGACATAAACACATAAGAGACGTGTGTGCCGTGACTCGCATACATATAAGTATTACTGGTGTAGCATGTAAACATTTGACTTAGCAAAACAAAAGCTAGCAGCTACTACAGGCCCGTCTGGAGCACTTTCCTCGCAGCGCGGGAGCTCGGCTAGCACGCAGGTGACAAACGCACAACTGCAAAAAATAACACACACAACAAACCTGTGATGCAGGCGTTGACTGCCGTAGGTTTCTGGGCTGTTACCACGTAGTTGTACGACATTTTGACAACAACAAAAGACAAACACCAGAGTAGTGTTTTAATCTCCCAAAAGTGCCAAAATCATTGATAATAAAACTCCCGGAAGTAGTTAGCTGAGCCGTTTAGGTAAGGAGCATAGCAAGGTAACGGCAACTGTAGGGCGGCGGGAGGAGCGCCCCCCCGTGTCGCGGAGGCCTGTTGCTCTCGATGCTTGGAAGAGGCTGTGGCAGAAAGTAAGCATAGGTACATCTCAAAAAATTAGATTCAAGCCAAAAAGTGAAATATTTCAGGCCTTTTTTTGTTTACATCTTGATGATTACAGCTTACAGCTCACGGTAATCAAAAATCCATATCTCAATATATTAGAATATTAGAATAAAGAATTAAATGTTGACCTCAGAAGAGCCTTTAATCTCTCTGTCAGGACACACAACCACAATCATGTAGAAGACTTCTGACTTGACATCAAGATTAAAACAACTAAACGCCTGAAATATATTACTTTATAAGTAATGAATCTAGAATATATTTTTTATGTGCACCTGTAATTTTCCTGAATACAGCAGGACAAATGCTGCTGTGCATTTTGGGGAAAAAAGTGAAACTAGTCAGACAGACCTCTGTTTCTTATTTTGATCCAACATTAAAAGCAAGAATTATATTTCCCGGCTGTAATGTTTAGTTGTTTGTGAATAGCTTTTACTGTTGAATACATTTTAAATAAAACTAAAACTAGAATCTATAAAGGGTCCCCACATCAATCTCTGTTAGACTATGTCATGTTATATACGTTCAACAACAATCAAAGCAGAAATGATATATCATGTTATTTTGTTTGTTGTTATGTTGTGTTTTATTCCTAGGAGTCTGGTGTTCTTATTGTTTGTTTTAACTTATTTATTTTTTTGTGGCCTGAAAAGCCTTTTGTAAATTGTTTTACTGTTATTGCTGGTCCGTCAGTCCAACCACTGATATGTCAGACTGTCTTGAACTCACCACCAAGTGTATCATTATTACCGTGGAAACGGGACGCGGATCCATCGGTAGCAAACCTAGCGAATATTAGTCTATCATTTGTCGGCTCTACACAATGGAGACACCTGAAAACACGGCAGGAACAAACCTGACAATACAAATAAATGTCATCAGTGGAAATAACCTGGTAAGATAGTTCAACGTCAGTTAGTGTAACGAATTAACTTTACACATGCTAACTAGCTAAGTGACTTAGCATTACCTTAAATGACTGTAACTAACCAACGGTTAAAGCAACAGAGGTGTGTTTATGAATGTGCGTCTTACATTGTTGTTAGCTAAATTAACTAAAAATTCGCTCTGTTTAGCTTTAGTTAGCAAATATTGTTGATCCACAATTAAAATGAACTGTTAGCTTAACTTGATATCATGGTAGTTTTGAGCTATTGATTATAAAGTATCATTAATCTAGGTAATTTAGTTAACGTCACTTATGATTAGAGCTGTAAAAATGATAATAATAATCATTAATAATAATAATAATATAGCAAGATAACAAATGTTCAATAAATGTTTGATTTAATTCATTTGAATCAGGAACGAATCAGTGCTTAATTTTTCTATTAAGATATTTATTTTGTTGAGTAAAAGGGACTGAAAAAAAAATCTCAAACAACTTCATTTTACTTAGACACATTTGTTGAAAAAAGATTTAATCATTGTTGTTTTGAAAGTTCTACCTCAGATATTTTAAGTGATTCACTGTTTGGCAAGTGTTTGTCATGTTCTCGCCATAAAGAATTGTTTGAAACAACAATTAACCATCTGATGTCTTCAACTTTCCCTCATTAGCAAAAGTCAGCCTTTAAACTTGAAAGAAATAAAGATTAGACATTTATCTGATAAATAATGACATGGAAAGATGTGAGATTTTTTTTTTTATCGTGATAACATTTTTGGCCAGATCACCCAGCCCTAGTACTTCTTTTAAAATAAATGCCCTCCTTATAATTTCTCCTAAATGGATTATAGATATTATTCATTCATGAACTGAACTGACATGCAGTGGGGCATACATGTGTGTTAGGCTTTGATTTGTTTTTATGTATGTGAGAGGGATACTTAGTAGGCTGCTTGTGTTTTGGGTTTGTTGTTAATTAATGTGTCTCAATTATCCAGTGAGGGAAGGGTCATGTAAATCGATGGTTGTCAAACCTTTTCATGTCAAGGACCCCCAAACTGACACAAATTAGATCATGGATCCCCTTTTGATAAGAATTTGTCAGAGGGTTCCCACATCTGATAGGACTTTTGCTTTTAGATGTTTTATTACAGAAAATATATAAAAACCATGACCAAAATAGTCAAACATTCTAGTCGCACAGTCATTGTGCTACTTTTGGATGAAATTCTATTGAAAATAAATGATTCCCCTTTTTGCTGGGGGCTCTCAGGAGGGTTTGCCAGCACACCAATGGCTGAGACTCATGGGATAGGATTTTTACATAATGTCAAGTAGAGGTGGGAGATCTGTTTTAGTTGGTCTTACTAACCATCTAAACTTTAGTGTGGTTTTACTCACTTTCATGTAATAGACACTTTATTGTGTAGTTAGATATGAACATCGGATCAGAAATGAAATGACTGGTATCTGGATCAGGGGCAAATAAACAAAAACCCTGACAACGGAAGATTGGCTGAGGCTGAGAAGGGTGTTTGGCTCGCAGTTTTCATCTAATGTTACATGTTTTGTTTCTTGTTTTTTCAGCTAGGAAAAAAGTCAGACAGCTTCCAGAGTTTTCTGCAGGTTGAAATGGACGGGATAGTTCTGGGAGAGTCGGACAAGAAGCAGTCTGACTCTGTGGAGCAGCGTGTTGATTATGACTTTACCTGCAGCTTCCACTGCCCCAGTGATGCTGAGGCTCTCAGTAACTTCGCCCTTAAACCGATCATATGTAAGTTGAGTTTGACATCTGACATAACTGACAGTTGAGATAACCAGCGTCTGACACTGAGGTTTTTAACCTAAATTTTACTCTGTGTCTTTTAATTTTTTAGATTCTTGTTGTTGCTGGCTTGCAACCTATTCCAGCCAGTTTGAAAGTTCAGATGTAGACTACACAAACTAGTTCATGGAGTGTAGTTAATTGATATTTATACCAGCAGTAGATGTAACTTGCACACTGATAGCCAACTGACAAACAAGCAAGCTATAAGTAAATTCCAATGTGTGACCTTATTGTAAGTGATTGTTACATTGACCAACTATTTTCATTTATTGTTGGCTTAACTGCAAAAAATAGCCTTCAACCTCTAAAATCACCAGATTTCACTTACTGCGATTTTGTTGTCAGTTGATGGCGATACTGACTGTTGATGGCACAATTGGTAGGTTTGTCAACCATCCAAGACTTATTCTCTAAAGATATATCCTGCCTTTACAGTCAGTCCCTACGAATCACTGCTAATACCTGAGTGACAAGTCCACTGCAGTGTAATTATCACTAATCATTGTAATAATACTGGTGGTAATTTGCTCACTGGTCAACACAGGAAGGCCTGGAGTTTTGCACCTGTCTGTACAGCCCTCACTTTTCACAGCAATGTAATGTAATTGTTAATGTAAATTGTTTTGTTGCCGTCAGTGACAGTGACAGAGGTCCTGCCTGAGGAGAAGAAAGGTGAGGCAAAGACAGCTGTGCTGGGCCAAGCTGTGGTCGACCTGCTTCCGCTGCTGCAAGGTATATCTGTTAGAAATTATATGTTTTTACTTTGCAATAAAACAGAGCTGGTGTATCTCCCCAAATGTTGCTTGATATTGAGCTCCAAACAGCATAAGTTTACTTCAAAGAGCTTTCCTTACAGGGCAGGACTTTCATTTTCTCTTCTGTCTCCAGGTCAGTGCAGCTTCTTGTCCACTGTCCCTCTGAATGCAGCTACCAGCTCTCTAGCTAAAGAGTCCTCCCAGGAAAAGGTTGGTTGGTTAATGACTACACACTAATATCACCCAGTTATTGTTGGGGCTAGGGTCAAACCTACTGTAATTAGTGAGTAACAGCAATGTCATATACTTACTTTACATTTCCATCTATGTGTTGACAAAAGATCATTGTACTAAATTACTCACTAATGAGATGTGCTGGTACTAGATTTTTGATGGCTTTCATGCCGCTCTTACAAAGTGAAATGGATTCCACATTAATTTTAGTTATCTGTTCTGAATTAAAATATAATAATCTTTGTTCCTAGTTTCCCCACCAACATGTTTGCTGAGTTCAAACATGTTGGTGGGAGATGAGTTGCCTTTCCCCCAAAACACATTTTCATACTTAATCAGTGCGCAGGTAGGCAGTTAGTGAAGCCGGGTTATGTTGGTTGGTTATTTTATCTATAAATGTTTTCTCTATTAAAGTTCCAGGACATTTACATTATGTACAGTATATTATTTCACAATATGTATTATTATAGAAAAATAATATTTACATATACTGTGATTTAGGTTTTTATACATATTGCCAACCCCTAGCATAGGTACAGTTCATCCAGAGAGCTAGTGGATTAGACCTTAAATAGATGGTAGTTGTTTATTCCATATTCCTCTATCAGTGAATGTTTTACAATCACAGAGCAGCCGGAATGCAGAGACAGCAGTTAGGGCAGGACAGAAGTTGGTGACCAACCAGGCCATGTTAAAATTGAAGAGGAAGGTAATCCCATCTGAACTCACTAGGGCTCGAAAGACTACAGTTAAAGTATCATATTGGAACATTCTCATTCCTGTGTCTCTAATCACAGTTGCTCACAGTATAGGCATCTCAATCATATGGACATTTGGCATGTAAGGGGTGCACATTATGAAATAAATTGTTAAAAACTACCAATAGTAATAGTAAAAAATAGAGTCACTCAGTTTTAGTATTCACTCAGTGTATGTGATGAGTTGGAAAATAATATTTACAGAACTTAAATCATGGTTGACCATTGGGATGCACTGTTCTGTCACTGTGGTGAGAGAAAACAGCCAGTCTGTCAGTCCTGAATCTCTGTTATACAAATACACTGTGTGGGGTTTTGAAAACTGGTTACCGTATTTTTATGCTTATTGGACACTAGGTTGAGCTTGATAGTAGCATAAGTCACCACACCTTGACTTTGAGGTGTTACTGTAGGTGTGGCATTCCTAAAACAGGAGGTACAGATTAACTGATGTCAATTCATAGTACGGCAGTGACTCTCGGTACCTCAGATGTTTTTGTGATAAAATCAAAGACATTTTTCTTATAATTAGAAGTACTAATCTATCGATAATATTTCAAGCACAAATAGGAGCCCCACAGTATGTGTGCATAACACCATGGGTCATTCCTAACTCAACAACACGGGCACTGCATAGTGAATGAAAGCAAGAGTAGCTAACCAAAGTGATATCTGACATGTGTCTGTAGTGAAAGAATCAAGATCAATTAATCAAAATAAATCCCTGCTTTGTCCAGAAAAATCACTGGTTCAACATAGTGAAGCAGGCTTCAGCTTTTTACACAGCACTCATTTAATCCGCCATCCTCTCATGTTATCCAGAACTGCATAGTGTACACTGCTCTAGCACAAGTGCTACATAGAGGAGGATTTGAATCCAAAGCAGGAAGAGAAAAATGCAGCCAGTATCGCATGACAATGTGTGGATGAACATGATTGTTCACAAAAAATGTTTAATTAGTGAGGTGTATATTTTTTCTAATAGACAATAATATATGATTTTGTGAGTTGTTCTATCAATCAAACCCTGTTTTTGTCTCGTCTTTTTTATTCAACCATATTATGAAAAGACGTCCTCACAGTTTTTGTTTGCTAAAATCAGTTGCATCTCATCTGTGTCTCATCTCATCACAGCCTTTGTTCAAATGAACACTACAAGTATGTTGTGCTGCCTTCACAAGATAGGCAGATGAGAATCATTATAATCTCAGTTTCACAGAATTTGTGTACAAGAAAACTTGTTAAATGGGCCATTTTAGAAACAAAACACTTACGAAGAGACTATGGTGAACTTTAGTCATTTATACTGTTCATGCTAAATGTTTCACCACTGTGTATCAAATCTGCAATTCAACTTTTCACGCTGCTGCTGAAAGTGAACATTTGTTTCACTCAATCTAGAGGCCAGTGTCTTTAAATACAGCCAGTATTTAAGCCAAAAAATTTAGTGACTCAATATTTTCCCACCAGTGTTTAGAAAGGCACTTAGCACCTCAGGTAGGAAACACCTGACACATTTTACAGCCTTTAACAGTTTATATATAAAACGTGAATGTGCCTCATGATGTCACCCCCTTTAGCAGCCGACCCTGGATGTATGTGTCAGTGTGTCGGATCCAGTGCTGTCTGAGGCGGAACTCTCAGCCTCCAACCTGCTAAGGGTAACCCTGGAGACAGCCTACTCCATCCCTGTGTCATGGATGCTGCAGTCTGGCCCTGCCCCTTGCACATACACTGCTGCCCTGGAGGTTCCACTTACTGCAGAGGTGAGTGTTACACCACCTTTCATGTAGGCAAGTGTTGCCCTCTAAGAAAAAAATTAAGGGCAATTTTAACCTTAGATAGTCGTGCTGCACAATGGTACTAGCCGTGTTAAATCAAAATAAAACAAAAAATCCATGCTGCCTAAATCAGACCAACTTCAGATCTGAATCTTTTTCAGGGTGAAGGGTTTTAACACTGTGGCTGTACTATTCCTCCGACTCCCAGAAAGAACAGGTGCTGGTTTTCTGTGAAGGGCAGCTGAAGGTGGGGGGTCAGAGGGAGGAAACGGGCAGACAGAGGAAGAGGCCCCATCAGGCCCTGCTGGTCCCGGGGAACCACTTCCTGCCTGCTACCTTTTTCCAGGCAGAGCCCATCGAACAGGAGGACGGCGAACTGACTGGCTTAGAGGTAACTGCCAATGCAGCCAACACATATTGCAAACTGTGTTGGCTGAAATGCCTTGGTGCATTGATGGATTTTGCAGTATGGCACATTACTGTCACCAACTGTCAATATATGGAATTGCAAGATGTCATATGAATGTTTTTCATTTGATAGACATGGCAAGACTTCAAGATAAACAGCAGTTTTATTTACCAACACACCAAGCAATTTGACACACAAGCTTAGCTAGTGACTATGAAAAGTGCCTTAAAACATTAAAAAGGAAAAGCACATTGCCCTTAGTAGCATTTTCTAATACTGTTGATTTTACAGTATCTTCTACAGTGTAGAAGATTGGAATATGTTTTTAAAAAGTACTATGGAGGCAGGCTCAGTTACCCGTACAGTAACAGGGCTCTAAATGTTCCTACAGGACCGGGAGTTTCGCAATGAGGCAGAGACCACAAAACCCAGGGTGAGCTGGGACACAGAGATGTGCTGCTTCCTGGATGCAGGAGGAACTACCAGGTCAGCTACACACACAACTCACTCCTCCTCCTCCTGTCTGGCTATCATGCCACCTGACTTTTAAGAAATTATTCTAGAAAGGGGGAGTCAGTTATATGTTTTTGGGAGATATGTCTGGACTTTTAAGAATTTCTACAAAATAAACATATTTCAGGATTATAGCAGAGTGTACTTGAAAACTTGGTACCCTTGTTCAGTGCATTTCAGGCCAAATGGAAAGGAAATCAGGAACTCATGGAACAGTCATTTGATCTTTTTACTGATTTTATCTCAGAGCCACACAATGAACCTGGGCCTCTGTGATATGTGTAACTCTGAATTTATCAGGTTTTTGCTTAGAATAAAAGTTAACTCCCTGTGAAGAACTCACTAATGAGTTATAGCAAAGCAACAAGAGACAATAAACATGTACAAGAAACTCTTCTACTAATTGTTATGGCCGCCGCTGGCTGCCTTAGTGTATAATTGTTGTGTTCCTAATGTGAGATTCTGATGTTATGCAAACCCAGCTGTGTGATTCCCTGTCGAGGATTGGTTCCTCTGGAGCAAGTTCGCCTTGCTGTTGATTGCATACCCTGTTAGTTTAGAGAGTATTTCTTTGTTTGTATTTCTTGATATTGCCTGTCTGTTGCCTGTCTGAGTGGCTTCAGTCAGTAGTTTTGAATCGTTGTAAATCACATAGTGTGATATAGTGCACCAAGCGTTGTGCACTCTTTTGTTTGAGAATTTTAAGTTGCAGAATAATTGCTTGTTCGTTTACTTTGTGTTTCTGTAAGCATATAGGTTTTGTTCTTCAGTGGGTGTTTTTTGAGCTAAGTAACTGTCTTTGAACAACACCATCTTTTGTTTCGTTTTGTGTATTTGTCAGCACCTGTATAGCCTCTTTTTGTTGTATTTTCTTGTGCAAGCACGTTAATTAAACCATTGACTTTAACCAGAATATTTCTCTTGTGCTAACCACCTAATTTCAATCCCAATCACTTGTTGCTGCCCTACCTTAACGAGCTGGGTCGTAACATAATGTATACAGAAACAAAGTTAAAAGATATGAAAATATGTGTATCGATGTTGACTGTTACTTCAGGCTGCAGCAGAGGATCACTGAGAGCAGACTGTGGCCCGTGGAGATTATGAGGTCTTCACTGGGGAAGGCAGCCGAAACGAAGCTGGTGAGATGGCTTTGTTTTCAAAAGATAGGTTCAGAAATATTTTCAAGCCTTCTCTCTGTACTGTATTGACCTTTACGTAACCAAATGGGAGACAACATCCACAATTGTTTCAGAAAATTGCTTTTAGGTTTAACAAAAGCTATTGTAATGTAATGCTTTAGTAGCATCTCTAGTGGATAGTTTCAAACTTACCACTTACACTTTGACTTATACTAACACTTACCATGTTTTGTGGTTTGAAAACCTGAAAAGATTAATGACAGACCAACAAGTTCATCCTGTGTCTGTGTGTGTGTGTGTGTGTGTGTGTAGCTAGCTGAGGAGAACCCAGAGATCCCCTTCCATGGTGTGGCGTTTGTGGACATGGGGCGTCTGCTGTATCCTGGTGTCAGCCGCATCCGAGGTGCATACAGTATTCAGCCCTTCTCTGCGGACGAGTTGCTGAACAAGGTCACACAAGTTCACGTATACTTTGTTTGCTTTAATGTTTGTTCATTTATTTATAGTTCTAGATTTGGGTCTGTATTTACTGGATCAAGCATCCTATAATGTCTACCAGGAATGACCTATACACAAATGGTATTCCATCTGAATTTGAAATGAACGCTTTTTGGATGCTTATTGACTTTCTTAACCAGAGTCTGATGAAATGATCATGTGTGTCCAGTGCAGAGGTAGGTCATAGGATGTATACTGTGTGTTACATAAATAAAGACTTAAAATAGTCTACTAAATAAGCCTAGTACTGTTTCCATGGTGTGTGAACTGTTAGCCTTTGTTAAAGTGAGTTTGTACTTGTACTCAAAGGGCAAGCGGAGAGTCAGTGTGTTAAAGGAGCAGGCCATAGCGGCAGCCAACCTGGTCAAAGCTCGTGCTGGCTCAGCTGCAGGCTCTTACAAGGCTAAGTCAGGGAAGCACTTGGATGGAAGCAACAAGGGAGCCAAGGAGCCAGCTAAAAAGGTCAGCAAGATGATGGTCTGAACAGAGTAATTTACATGAAAGTTTCATTAACAGAATTCACAGGGCTTGGAAAATCATACATAATGACATATACTGTAAATCCTATTGGGTTTGTGAAGGTTTGACCCTAATGTAACCTGTTTTCATTATGTCAGCATTCTGGAAATCATAGCAGGATGGCAGCAGCCGACAACACGGCCGACAGCCTGACCACTGAAACTGAGCCACAAGTCAATACAGAGGGAAACGTAAGCTTCCAATAAACAGCAACACTACTGTGTACATATCAGTGCAGTCACAAACACAGTAGGCATCATTTACTGGAAACTGTGGTTGTAGCAGCCATATACGTTTGAACTCCTATTGTACATTCATAATACTGTAATATACTATGAACCTATACCATTATCATTATACCTATTACCATGTTTGCTGTTATGCAATGTTTTGGAAAGCCTTCAGCATATTAACACCTCATTCCTGTTAATGACAGATGTATGTGGAGGCCAGAACTTATATAATCATTGAGATAGCCTTGGAGAAACCACTGGTACCCAAAACATCTCCAGAGGAGCTGGCCAGAAGGTAAATCCTAAACCTGAGGATTATATTAATCCTCAAAGTGCTCTGTGGTAACTGAGTTTGACCTGGTTCTGTTGTTTATACTGTCTTGCTAGACTGTGACCCTGAGCTATCAGAACTTGAGAGCTATCAGTAAATGTTCACCTCTGAAGTCAACTTGTTATTAAAATTAACTAATTTAAAGGCACCGGTTCAAATAGTGACAGATTTACAGCCAATGTCACTCTGGTCTATTATATCTGGTTGTTGCCCCTTGTGTCTGACTGACTGTGGAACAGAAGGAGTGAGAAGGTGCTGAGATGCGTCTCTATTTACTGCAGGGTGAAGGTGTTGATCCCACCCAGAATTCCACTTCCAGCCGGTCCGAGCAGAGCAGAAAGAGTAAAACACATTCACAGTTATGCAGTATATGCATACATAGACACTGTGATAAACACACACCAGTGGAGAGTTGCTTACTTGCTGAATTCTCCCATGGATTTGTGCTTCTGCAGGCAGTACTAGACTTCCATAGGCAGGTAGGAAATGTGGTGACCCATGTTTCAGACCAGTATGAGGAATTGTTTGAAGCAAGATGCAAGCCGTCAGAGGACTGCAGCCGGGAGCAAATGAAGATTCAGCTAATGGGAATGCTCAATGTCTCTGCGCGATACCTCACCTTCAAGGAACAGATGAAGGTCAGAACAACCACACACATCCCTGGTGGATGGATAAAACTCACAGGAACCCTGAAACTATTTTTTAGAGTTGATGTGTAGCAGTATTTCTTTTCCTGGGGGTGGTGGCTCTTCTGACACGAGTCACTATTTCACCACATAAGTGAATATATATATATGTGTGTGTGTGTGTGTGTGTGTGTATGTTTGTTTCTGGCATCTAGCATGCAGTGGTGAGGATCGTACGTGACAAGATGCAGCATACAGAGCCATTGACTGACCCTCAGGAGCTAAAGGCTTTTGTCAGCAAGCTCTATGTCTACCTGGTGGACGAGATGCACATAGCTCTCAACAAGGCAATGGACGCGCACACATGCATATAAATATATACAGTATATTTATGTTCTGTATGTTTATGTTAATTTTTATCTCCTCTTCACCAGATTTATTCAGCTGACGTCGATGATGACCCCCCAAATGAGATCCAGTTGAATTCTTCTCAGCTCAGACATTTTGCCAGAGAGGCTCAGCTTACTGGGGATTATCAGCAGGCTGTTCAGTACTACCAAGAGGTACAATAACATGCTCACCTTCCCTAATACTTTTTCTCTTCACTAAGATTTATAGATTTATATAAATGAAACGGAGTAGGGTAGACAGCCAATCACAGACACCCATTTATTCATTCAAATGCATACATATGCCTATTGATTTGCTGTCACAAAAACAACTTAATGGACATACTGGGTTCTTTTTGTCTATTATCCATGGAGCAGATCATTGTTTTCTGTGTTTTTGCATCAGGTGTCCACAAGTCAAGTGATAATCACTATTAAGGGCGCCACTTTGTGTGAAAAGTGGTGGGGACATAGGGGCTCAGAATAGGAGTGTGAAGAGACACTTAGCTCGGGAGACATCACAGTATGTAATATTATGTTCATGAGAATGAGACGAAAAGATCCTTAAACAGTGTTTTAAAGATGTCCTGAATGCTGAGATATAAAAATTTTGATCATTAATAACTCAATTTCCTGCATTCTGGTGAAAGTTTCTGCACCAATTTATGGTGGAATATTTTTATTTATGTAAAAGGAAATACAAATTTTAGGTAACATGTGGCATTTCAAAATATATAAATATAATCACAGACATTCTGTGTTGCTTTCAGGTCTGTTTCTCCTGTAGATCAACTTTTTTCATGTAATATCATCACTGCTGAGGCAACGCAAAAATTATTTAGTCTTCCCTACTCTTTTGTTGTGGTCACAGGGAGAGCATGGAAAACTTGGCCAAAAAGTGTCAAGAAGTTGCTAAAGTTACAGATTGCTGCATGCACATGTTTGGGTCATTTCATAATCAGAAGCTTGTTTTTTTTTAGCTTAAGTTTTTTTGGGGGGAAAAAACACATTTGTTTCTTCTATATTTTATTTGCATTGCATGTTTTCTTAATGTGCAAATAAACCTTTCTAAAGGTATTTTCATTTGTTATTTAACTGCAAGCTAGATTTCAAATGATCACTATGCAGATAATGACAGTGGTTAGGAAAAAAACTTAAATGGCCCTTGAATTAGGTATTTGTTTTCGCGCAGCTGGTGGTAAGGCATCCTGGTGAGCCCTCTTACAAATTTGAGTGGGGAAGCCTCTACATGCTGACCGGAGACTACATGAAGGCTAAAGAGTGTTTCCATGACGCCGTGTCCATCCAGCAGGCACACCAACCCAGGTTAGAAATGTTCCAGTTATGTTAAAAACATGAAGTAGCTACAGAATATCAAACATTACATCAAGCAAATCATTGATTTATTAGAGAAGAGAAACAAGGGATTTCTGATTATGCTTATGTCTCAAGGGAGGGATCTAAACCAGTTCTACACTGAAATCCATTATTGGATTATTTATCCAAAATTGAGAATAAAACAGTTATCATGTGTCTATTGGCATTGTGTAACAGGACATCGTAAACATAGTTCCAGTTCTCCAGTTCTCTACTCCTAACCAGTAAACTAGCAACAAAATTAAGTCAAGTTGGTTTTCCTTGGATTAAAGGGCTTTGCACACAAAGTCTGTATTTTGTGTTTGAGTTTTTTTATCTGTCATCCAATAAAAATCATTATGCACAGAAACCTTGTACAGTGAGTCTGATGTGTTTTATTATTCTATTCTCAACATGAGACTAAATGGACTCATCAAGCAGTGAGGGTAATTTTGTGGACACTTCGCCTGTCTGTTAGTCCTGACTGCAGCTACCTGAAGGGGCTGAGCTGTCTTCCCTGTCGGTCTCCACACTGTCGCTCTCCCTTTCTGTCTGTGTGCTGTTCTCATCCTCTATTTCATCCTACTCCTCTACATTATCATCCACCTGAGCATTAGCATCTGACCTGTTGAAGGTAGGCTGTCTGAGTTATCAAATGATACTGTGCTTTTGACGGATGTAAAAAAGCAAAGAAAATCTAAACTGTTTTGAAAACTTGTGAGTCATTGTTCAGAGCTCTGACTCATTGTTTAATTGTGATTGACACAACGTGAGGCCATATTTATTTTCAAACAATTTTGGACGAAAAATATGGACTTTGTGTGCAAAGGCCTTTATGGATAAATACTCATAAACTTCACTGTTCTTCACCTCCACCTCATCACTTATAGTCTAAAACTAGAGATGTAAAATCACTTTTCATTTTGCACATTTGAAACTGTATGACAATAAAGCTTTGCTTCACAATCAATACGAAAGGAACAGGTAGAATTGGGGGCAGCCCACCATACCTTTTTACTGGAAGGTGCCTTAGTGCCTCTGTTTAAACATGCAGCCAAATAATATGATGTAAGCAAAACATGGGGGAACTGGGGAGTCAAGACCTGTTGTCTGTATCCTCTTATTTCCCCAGCTTGATGATGTGTGGAGTTTTGGCAGCAATGTTTGAGCATTATGAGGAGGCTCAGACCTTCCTGGAGCAAGCAACAAGCTTAGATCCACCTAGTGTGGTGGCCTGGACCCTGCTGGGTGAGACGAAAGTCTATGTTCCTACTCACTGCTGTTTAACCTGCAAACCTGCTGCCAACTCAGAACACATACAGACTGCTACTACTGACACTCTTTTGTCAAATATCAGATATCAGCAAGTGTTGTCTACCCCGAATATGACGAGGCTCCTGTGAGGCTACAGCTACACAAGACACTTTGTGGTCTATGTGTATCTTCTATTAGTTGAATTATTTGATCCACTTTTTCTTTTATTCTTAATTTAAAGACAGTAAGGTGGGTAAAATATCTTTAAACGCTGATAACTTTAAATTCATTAGTCTGGTTTCAGTATACAATTCTTAAGCTTTGTTTAAGCTAAAAGAGGGAAATACACTAAAAATGTAAATATCAAAGATCATCAACATCTAGAAACCTTGACTGACATTCATATCAGCCCTCACAAACTCGTATCCTAAATGACATTGAGCAGTAAAGCTAGAAAGGTGCATGCTGAGAATTGTCTAGTCTCATTTCACGTTTCTGGGTCTGCTGTCCAGGTTTGCTCCATGAGAGCCAGAACAAATCCATCCTGGCTGAGAGGGCTTTTCTGGAGGCCAGAAGGCAGCTGAGGGAAAATGAAGCAAAGAAGCAAACGCAGGGGGAGGAGGAGAGGATACATGGTGAGAAAGACGAGGAGAAAAATGAGAAGGAGAAAGATCAGCAGGAGGACGGCGAAATGGTCACGCCTGCATGTCAGTCTCCCACTGTTAAGCAAGGTGAGGTACAGTGAGAGTGAATGCAGCCTGCGAAGAGGAGCGCACTGTTTCATCTGAATGTAATGCTGTGTTGCGACTCTGGTGTTATATCTGTGCCAGTGGTGACTGAGAAAGGGTAATTTGGGTTTCGGTTTCTACCCACTTCCAGCTCTAATTTGTTCTAATAGATCTGCAATGTGAAACTCTACTTGTGTCTTCAACACTATGTAGAGTAAATGGTGAAAAACACTGTGGCATTCACATCCAAAAAATATTTTTATTATTGATATATACAATCTCAAATGTTGAAATGGTGCATTTCCAATGTGAGAAGGAGAATTCTTAATTAGAAATGGTTTATAGTTTTTGTTTAATGTCTATTCATCCTGCCTTTACTTTAATCTATTAGGACGAAACACCTGTAATGTCCATCTATCCATCTAAATACAGTTTAGATGCTCTCTGTTAGCACAAATCACCTAAATATAAGACTTGTCTTATCTCCTCTGTCTGTCATACGCTCATTGACGCTTTCAGTGCACTTCAGCCTGAAGGCCTGTGGCAGTGACTGTGGGTTCCTGGAGCAGCCAATGTTACTTGACAATTTTATGGTAATTTTATTCTAGACCCAGAGTGTGGAGACCAGGACTCAGAGGCACAAGGAGAGCCTCCAGCACAGAGTGTCGGATCCATATCAGCTCCAGTTAAACTCTCCTCCACTATTTACACAGAGACGGTTCAGTTTCTGCTGCAGAACACTGCCCTGCAGGTAAAAGCACACATATTGGCTGGAGGTTTGCCAGTTGGACTTGGTCATTTTGTGTGTTATGGGACAAAAATGATTTATTATTATTGATGTTCCATCATATGGAAAATGTCATTTGGTTGTGGAAAGTCAATTTTTAAAAAAAAATAACAAAAATATGTTTTTTGTTTGCTTTTTGGTAGCAGTTTGTCAAACAATGGCTACGATGAATGTCTAAATCTAGAAACTGAAATTGTCAGCAGTTAAGTTTCAACAAAAAACAACCATAACAACAACAACACTGTTTTCCTGTTGTCAGATGGCAGAGCATGCTCTGTCCCAGGAGCTGCTGTGGTCAGGCAGTGGTCGCTGTGTCTCATATCTTCTTCATCTGGCTGAGTTGCAGCTGCTCAGAACTGACTACTGCAGTGCCGCCGCCAACCTCAAGGAGGCACTACTTCACAGCAACCAGGTACTCACTCTGACTACTGACAGCAACACTGAGTAAGGACTGGGTGGAAAATGTGACATGTTGGTTCGCTGCTTCTGTACTGCTCTGTTGGAGCTGTCTAATCCATCACATTTAAAATGCAGAAAAGATTAACATTTAGTTTTGGTTTGGTTTCTTTCACCTAAACGATGTTTGTGATCAGCAAAAATATAATTGACTCACCAGATAACATGACTTTGAATATGGTATCTACTGAAATTATTAAGTTAATCAGCATTGGCATCATCATTTTATTTTTATTTAACCTTCATTTTACAAGGAAAGAAAAAAAAAAACCATTGAGATTTTTAATCTCTTTTACAAGGATGTCCCATCAGCTGGAGAGGTGGCAACTGAGATGTAAGATGTAAGGGAAGATGTTTCACAAGGCAATGTGGTGAAGCTGGTCCAGGAAGCATTTTTTTTGCAGCTGTAAACTTCCATTGTAAAGTGTCCTCGTGTTCTTCAAAGAAAAAAAACAGGAAGGTTTTCAATAATATTATAGGATAAA